>NC_143555.1:132081250-132387500 GCF_054136105.1 Typopeltis vanoorti
AGAATGGGGAACTGGACAATGAGACTTATTTGTGCCTATGGTCCCACAGAAGATTCTACTAAGGTAGAAGTGGAGGAATTTTTTGAGGCTTTAGAAAAAGCAACTGATACAATGAAAAAGGAAAAGTTTGTCCTTGTTGGGGATCTAAATAGCAGAGTAGGAAATGATTGTGAGACATACAAAAATATTTTGGGAAAATTTGGAGAAAAGTGCAAAGCTAATAATAATGGCAAATATCTGTTGGATTTCTGCTAAGGACATGGACTGGTTATTACTAACACCATGTTCCAACATAAAAATGTGCACAAATTCACATGGAGAGAAGAGGCTAGGAATAAGAAAAGTCTCATCGACTATGTTATTGTTGATAGTGATGTTTTCTCCCTGGTGCAGGACACCAGAGTGTACAGAGGATTTGAAATTGGAAGTGATCACTATTTAGTCTTGAGCAGGATAAAACTGAATTTCATATTGAAAAGAATAACATGTAAGAAAGTTTTAAAGCGAATAAAAGAGCAGCTCTCAGATGTGAACTGTAGACTAAAATACAGAAAGATTATTGAAAAGAAAATGAAAGAGTTTGAGAACAGGAATCAAACCTTGGAGATTCAGTGGCAAACTCTGAAGAAAACATTGATTGATTCTGCCAGAGAGGCATGTGGTGAGGTTGTGTGCAAGGATAAAAAAATCAGAACTCCCTGGTGGACACAGGAAGTTAAAGAGGCAGTGAAAGAAAAGAAGAAAGCATATCAAAAGTTCCTGGCAAATAAGTCAGCTTTTACTCTTACAGAATACAGAGACAAATGTAAGAAAGCTAAACAGTGTGTAAAACTAGCTAAACAAAAGTCATGGGAGGACTTTGGCAAGAATATAGAAAATAAATATCAAGAAGGTGGCAAAATATTCTGGAGGTTGTTGAAAAAGCTTAGGAATGGAGGAAAGAGTGCTGTAAAAGGAATTAGAGATGATAAAGGTGACATGAAAACAGGAGAAAAAGATATCCTTGAAGTATGGAGTAATTACTTTGAAAAACTGCTAAATGAAACAAACAGTGATAACAGCACAGTGATAAAAAACACTGACCAGGCATGCAGTCAGGAATACATATCCATACTTAAGTAGAAAAAGCCATCAAAGGCTTGAAATGTGGAAATCAGCAGGAGCAGATAATATTCGACCAGAAATGCTGAAGTATGGTGGTATAAGAGTCTTACAGTGGCTGCACTTCATAGTTCAGAAACCTGGACAGAGGGACGAATTCCCGATGATTGGAGTAGAGCGCTCATAGTACCCATATATAAAAAGGGAAATAAAACTGAATGTGAGCATTACAGAGGTATTTCCCTACTGAGTGTTCCTGGCAAGATCTATGCATGTATACTTGAGAAACGGTTGAGAAGAATTGTGGAAGAAAAGCTGGGTGAAGAACAAGCTGGATTCAGGCCAAATAGAGGCTGTCAGGATCAGATCTTCACTTTACGACAAATAGTCGAGAAAGCATGGGAATATAACAAAGATCTGTATTTAAGTTTTGTCGATTTGGAAAAGGCATATGACAAGGTGCCAAGAGATAAGCTATTCAATACGCTGCAGTTATATGGTGTCAATGGGGCATTATATCAAGCAATACTTAGTCTTTATTTGAGTTGTAAGTGAGCAGTTAGAATTGAAGGAAGTACAGGAAGATGGTTTAATGTTAAATCTGGTGTGAGACAAGGATGTACATTATCCACTCTGTTATTCATTATCTATATGGATCACATTATCAAGGAAAGTGGTATTAAACCTGATATCAAAATTGGAGATGTTAATGTCAGCTCTTTGCTTTATGCGGATGATGTTATACTTCTAAATAAATCCGCTACAAGTCTGCAAGATTCTCTGACTAAATTGAATAGCTGTTGTAATAGATATGGTATGAAGGTCAGCAATAAAAAGACAAAGACAATGAAAATAGGCAGAATCATTGAAAATGTCAACTGTGTTGTGAATGGAGAACCTGTGGAACAAGTAAAACATTTCAGCTACTTAGGCACGATTTTTACTGAAGATGGTAAATTAAATATAGAAATAGACAACAGAATCAGCAAAGCTGGTATGGTGGGAAGTCAATTGAATAAATTCAAATGGAATAAGAAAGAAATTAGTCGGAACACTAAATTAGATGTATATATATAAGAAAGTTTTCAAACCAATTTTAAGTTATGGATCTGAAAGCTGGGTCAGAAGTAAAACACTTGACCAAAGACTAGAGACCGCAGATATGAGAGTCCTGAGAAAGATTAGAGGTGTGAACAGATGGCATCAATGGCAATATCATATTAAAAATGAGGATATTAGGAAATAATTTGACATTGTCAGCATCCAGGAATGTGTTAGCAGAGCTAATCTCAGGTGGTATGGTCACTTAAATAGAATCGGAGAGGAAAGATTAGCAAAACAAGTGTTCTCTGCCAGGATAGCAGGAAAATGACCCAGAGGAAGACCAAGATATAGGTGGATTGATACGGTACAAAGTGCCTTAGACGATAGAAATATAAGATCTGATAATGTTGGAGTCTTGACAAGTAACAGACTGATTTGGAGGAAAATTGTAGATAGGAAGTTAGTAATGATGTAATTTTTTCATGTAGTACTGTCATATCCTGTACACCCCTTGAGGGTACATAGCAGGAATTTGATGATGATGAGAAAATACACAACACATTAGAAAATATTTGATATTTAAAACATCATCATCATCAAATTCCTGCCATGTACCCTCAAGGGGTGTACAGGATATGACAGTACTACATGAAAAAATTACATCATTACTAACTTCCTATCTACAATTTTCCTCCAAATCAGTCTGTTACTTGTCGAGACTCCAACATTATCAGATCTTATATTTCTATCGTCTAAGGCACTTTGTACCGTATCAATCCACCTATATCTTGGTCTTCCTCTGGGTCGTTTTCCTGCCAACCTGGCAGAGAACACTTGTTTTGTTAATCTTTCCTCTCCCATTCTATTTAAGTGACCATACCATCTGAGATTAGCTCTGCTAACGCATTCCTGGATGCTGACAATGTCAAGTTCTTTCCTAATATCCTCATTTTTAATATGATATTGCCATTGATGCCATCTGTTCACGCCTCTAATCTTTCTCAGGACTCTCATATCTGCGGTCTCTAGTCTTTGGTCAAGTGTTTTACTTCTGACCCAGCTCTCAGATCCGTAAGTTAACACTGGTTTGAAAACTTTCTTATATATATATACAGCTAATTTAGTGTTCCGACTAATTTCTTTCTTATTCCATTTGAATTTATTCAATTGACTTCCCACCATACCAGCTTTGCTGATTCTGTTGTCTATTTCTATATTTAATTTACCATCTTCAGTAAAAATCGTGCCTAAGTAGCTGAAATGTTTTACTTGTTCCACAGGTTCTCCATTCACAACACAGTTGACATTTTCAATGATTCTGCCTATTTTCATTGTCTTTGTCTTTTTATTGCTGACTTTCATACCATATCTATTACAACAGCTATTCAATTTAGTCAGAGAATCTTGCAGACTTGTAGCGGATTTATTTAGAAGTATAACATCATCCGCATAAAGCAAAGAGCTGACATTAACATCTCCAATTTTGATATCAGGTTTAATATCACATTCCTTCATAATGTGATCCATATAGATAATGAATAACAGAGGGGATAATGTACATCCTTGTCTCACACCAGATTTAACATTAAACCATCTTACTGTACTTCCTTCAATTCTAACTGCTGACTCACAACTCAAATAAAGACTAAGTATTGCTTGATATAATGCCCCATTGACACCATATAACTGCAGCGTATTGAATAGCTTCTCTCTTGGCACCTTGTCATATGCCTTTTCCAAATCGACAAAACTTAAATACAGATCTTTGTTATATTCCCATGCTTTCTCGACTATTTGTCGTAAAGTGAAGATCTGATCCTGACAGCCTCTATTTGGCCTGAATCCAGCTTGTTCTTCACCAAGCTTTTCTTCCACAATTCTTCTCAACCGTTTCTCAAGTATACTTGCATAGATCTTGCCAGGAACACTCAGTAGGGAAATACCTCTGTAATTCTCACATTCAGTTTTATTTCCCTTTTTATATATGGGTACTATGAGAGCTCTACTCCAATCATCGGGAATTCGTCCCTCTGTCCAGGCTTTCTGAACTATGCAGTGCAGCCACTGTAAGACTCTTATACCACCATACTTCAGCATTCCTGGTCGAATATCATCTACTCCTGCTGCCTTTCCACATTTCAAGCCTTTGATGGCTTTTTCTACTTCAAGTATGGATATGTATTCCTGACTGCATGCCTGGTCAGTGTTTTTTATCACTGTGCTGTCATCACTGCTTGTTTCATTTAGCAGTTTTTCAAAGTAATTACTCCATACTTCAAGGATATCTTTTTCTCCTGTTTTCATTTCACCTTTATCATCTCTAATTCCTTTTACAGCACTCTTTCCTCCATTCCTAAGCTTCTTCAACAACCTCCAGAATATTTTGCCACCTTCTTGATATTTATTTTCTATATTCTTGCCAAAGTCCTCCCATGACTTTTGTTTAGCTAGTTTTACACACTGTTTAGCTTTCTTACATTTGTCTCTGTATTCTGTAAGAGTAAAAGCTGACTTATTTGCCAGGAACTTTTGATATGCTTTCTTCTTTTCCTTCACTGCCTCTTTAACTTCCTGTGTCCACCAGGGAGTTCTGATTTTTTTATCTTTGCACACAACCTCACCACATGCCTCTCTGGCAGAATCAATCAATGTTTCCTTCAGAGTTTGCCACTGAATCTCCAAGGTTTGATTCCTGTTCTCAAACTCTTTCATTTTCTTTTCAATAATATTTCTGTATTTTAGTCTACAGTTTACATCTGAGAGCTGCTCAACTTTTATTCGCTTTAAAACTTTCTTACATGTTATTCTTTTCAATATGAAATTCAATTTTATCCTGCTCAAGACTAAATAGTGATCACTTCCAATTTCAAATCCTCTGTACACTCTGGTGTCCTGCACCAGGGAGAAAACATCACTATCAACAATAACATAGTCAATGAGACTTTTCTTATTCCTAGCCTCTTCTCTCCATGTGAATTTGTGCACATTTTTATGTTGGAACATGGTGTTAGTAATAACCAGTCCATGTCCTGAGCAGAAATCCAACAGATATTTGCCATTATTATTAGCTTTGCTCTTTTCTCCAAATTTTCCCAAAATATTTTTGTATGTCTCACAATCATTTCCTACTCTATTATTTAGATCCCCAACAAGGACCAACTTTTCCTTTTTCATTGTGTCAGTTGCTTTTTCTAAAGCCTCAAAAAATTCCTCCACTTCTACCTTAGTAGAACCTTCTGTGTGACCATAGGCACAAATAAGTCTCATTGTCCAGTTCCCCATTCTCATATTTGCCCACATTACTCTACTTGAGACTGACTGCCATTCAAGAAGATTAGCCTCGTATTTTGTGTTGAATACTATGGCTACTCCTTCTTTTCCTTGATTGTCATTGCCTGAATATAACATTTTGTACTTATTGCTCAGAAAGATCTCACCAGTTTTGGTCTTTTTTGTTTCAGTCACCCCTATTATGTCGATCTGGTACTTATCTAATTCCTCAGCTAGCTCCATTTCTTTGCCATTCAGGCTTCTTACGTTGATAGTACCGATCTTTAACTCTGGTGATGTTGAGTTGGGGTTTGTTTTCAGATTTGTTCCAGTAGCTGACTTTTCGCTGTTCGCCCTGGTTCTCTGGCGAAAACAACGGGGGCCTTGTTTAACCGGGCGACGCCCCAGCCGGCATGAAATTTTGTCATGTTGTACCATCATTTTTTATTCTGGTTTAACCAATAAGAATACAATTTGGTCGGCTAAATCCCAAATTGCCAGCCCATCCTCGTTCGTTCAGTATCAAAGTAGATACCCAACAGGGTGCACCATGAGAAGGTGAGGATTGGACATTAGGTCAGAAGCCCTGGTCGGTTCTCCGCATTCCTTTAAAGGCTATGTGGAGGTCTCCTCTCAGTTATACAGCTTTGACCCTTAAGCACCCCATAATATTTAAAACATTTAATTTAATATCATGCCTACATTTCCATTAAGACAATCAACTATCTGTGATCCAGCTTCTTAGCTAGCTCCTCACATTGGACCAATGACACACACTCCTCATCCAGTTATAATGGAGAGCCATTGATTTAGGGCATCCTCAACATCAGGATCTTTACCTTCACACTTCCATTTATGGTATGTTATCTCTTTACTATGGTGTGTCAATTCTTCTTGCAGTTTATCTTGCTGTTGTACTAAGTGTGCATTTGTAAATTTCAGTACTCCAGTTATCTCAGCTGGATGAAGATGACTGTGAGAATGGTCTCTGATTTGGTCTAGTAAGCAATTTGTTCAACAAGTGATAAATCTTTAAGTGGCATCTTGGTAAGGGTCCAAAATTTTATAAAAAACAAATTTATCAGAAAACAGAACACTGAAAATTCTCTGCTTTTCTAATTAGGTGATGGCTCAGCATTAAAGATGACACGCATGCGTGTCATCTAACACTAGTTACAAACTCTCTCCCTTAGAAGGTACTATGCTGTATAAGCTGAGTTGGTGAGAGGAGTGATGAGTCATTTGTCACTCAAACCATGTAGAGGAACAAAGCTGATGAGTCATTTATAAATTCTGGTTTGATGCAGTATGACCTTTGTATTGCTTGTGCCTATTAACCTTAAACCAACTAACCAATTATAACCATTTGCATTTACTCAACTAACCGTTTGAAAGTGAAAGCTGTCCCAAATAAGTGAAGAAATCTCTAGCATTTTTCTCAATTTGGTTTGGTTGTTCTTTACGATTTGTACCAAATAAATGGCTGCCCCAATTAACTGGATTCTACTCTGTTATAAGTGTGTTATAAGGACTCTGACACACACACAAACTGGGAGGGAGGAGAGACTCTTGCTGGGCAATGAGATGCTCCAATTCTTTTCATTCATTTTTTTTCTCACATTCTGATAAATTTAAGAATAGAAAAACAAAAAAGAAAAGCAAACAGCACATCCACAGTAATGTTACTATGGGTTTATAACCCTTCATGAGTGGAAGACAAAAAAGAACAATAAATATGTTTACTTTCATTTAAAAGTAGAAGAGATCAATTAAGAGTCAAAGCTAGCCAATTAGAAGGAGACTATATAATCTGTAAGGAATGCAGAGAAAAGGACTCTGACTCTAGTGTCCAATCCTCATTTTGTAGTAGAGAGCATTATTTATATATATCTGGATACGGGATGAATAAGAATGGATTAGCGACATGGTACTTAGCCAAACACATTATATTCAGAATTGACTTAAATGACAGAAAAATACCATGGTTATAACATGATTAAATGTCATGCTGGTTGAGGTGCTGCCCAGTTAAACAAGACCACTGCTGATTTTGCCAGGGAACCAAGACAGGTCCTGGAACAACTTCAACAAAATTGAGACAGCCATCATCATAAGAAGCATCAACGAAAAGAGGAGCGAGCAGAAAAATTACAAAATTAACATGTGACATAATTTATTTTATTACTGAGACAAAGAACACTAAAACAGGTGAGATACTTCTAAATAATATCTCAAAAATGTAAATGGAAATTTAAACAATTAAACTTATTTATGCATATTATGCAACAAGATTCTAGTAGAAAATAAACAGAGGAATTTTTCACGTCATTCCCGAGGACTTCAAAAAGAAAAGCAGATTTATTTTTTTAATTAATGAATTTATTTATTTAAATTAAGAAGGTATTTTATCCCACATTATCCCCTTAATTTAAATAATTTTAACATTGCAGAAGTAAAGCCTTTTGGCTCTTTATTTCATGAATTTATTTATTTGTTTGTTTTATTGAGACCTAAAGCAAGACATTAATCATAGATATGCAGACATGTGTTGGAAAAAAATGCTTAAAAGAGCATTCATCAGAACATCACAAATTTGCAAAGAAAGAATACAAGAAATACGAAAAGTCTCACATTATCTACAATAATGATATTTTCCGACTGGTTCAGGATATATATACACGTATATATAGGATTTCAAATAGGATGTGATCACCATTTGGTTTTGGGCAGTAAAAAAATACAAAAATCAAAGTTGAGCAGCTTTCAAATATGACTGCAGACTCAAAATGTACAAATCATTCGAGAAAAATAAGAACCTAAAAATAAGAATCAAACTTTAGAGACCCAGTAACAAAATCTAAATACCACTAATATAACTGTAGTACTAATTCAGCCAGTGAAGAATGGATAAAATTATTTGCAAGGAAAGAATAATAAGAATGCTGAACTCAAGAAGTTAAAATGCAGCATTGGAAAACAAAGTGTATTGAAAGTTCCTAGCAAGTAAGTTGACATGTATCCTTAGAGATGATACAAAAAATGTAAGAAAGCTATTATATAAGCAAAGTTGCTAAACAAAAGTCACACAAGGAGAAAAGTTACTTAAAAAAGTTTTACTATAAAAATATCATGAAGGCAGCAAAGGTATGGAGGAAAGAGAGAATACTGAAAAAAAAAAGAAAAGAGAGAGAGAGAGAGAGAGAGATAATAAAGAGGAAAAAAATGAAAGATAAAGATAGATGGGTGTGAGGAATAATATTTTGAAAAATTATTAAATGGAATAAGCTAAGACAGAACAGAAGTAGAAAATATCCAGATGAATGCAGTCATTTCAGTATTACAAGTAGAACAAGTCATCAGAAATCTAAAATGTGTAAAAGACAGCTAGAGTGGATAATATAAACCAGAAATACTCAAATATGGAGGTATGAAATCAGCAATGCTGCTTTCATACCTTTTATAGCAGCAATGCTGCATTATTCGGAGACTTTGTCAAGTCAGATTCCAGATGACTGAAGTATATAAAAAAGGAGATAAAACAAAAGACAAGAATTAAAAAAGAATTTCTACAGGTAAGATTTATGGAAGTAAACTTGAGAAGGGACTGAGAACAATTGTGGGAGAAAAGCACTCTTTTAGCTCTTAACCTTTGGAAATAGTTATCAGTTGCCACTTTTCAGCAAACTGCCATCCTTATTAGTGCAGTACCTAAGCAAGCACTTAGTATGTGCATATCTAACATAAAAAACTTAACAAGAAATTATAAGAAACAGCATCAAAAGCAGTAAACTATCTCTATATACTTCAGAAAATATATAAAAGCTTTCTAATTATTCACCATCAAACAAAGCCATGCCATTTTCCTTCTATTGATATTCATGTCATAACAAATAAAATACAAAGATGTTGGTGGTAGTTTGACTTTTTTTTTTTTTGGCACATTAGCAACCAAGACAATGTGCTAAGATTTAAGACCATGGTACAAATTATAAATCAAGCTAAATGTGTAAATATGGAAAAATATTCATAGTGTACAATGCAAAATAAATTTTAAAAACTCTCTTAAAATGAATCCTATATATCTATATAAGATTATAAAGGCAAATCTTTTGTAGAAACTTAACACAATATAAATTCTATAATGGAATAGATAAAATCTGCTTGAGAGCACCAAAGTAATGACTCTGCTCACTGACAAAATGAAGGCAACCAATGCTTTTTTGGGGATGGTACATGACAGTATGTCATACTTGCACCATTATTAACAGTGACACACAGATGCAGTATGATTTTAATTTTCAACCTTTCCTGCTAGCAAACAGCACCTATTGTTTTACAAAAACACTGAAGGCAACTAATTAAAATGCACATGATGGTTAAAGCATAAGCATAAAACTCGCACATAGGAAAGAGTGTGCAAGATAACTATGACCTACACGGAGCTAAGCAAGAACGACTTCCTCTCTGCAAATCCTGCGTAGATTGGCTTCCAGTCTGTGAGTGTTTGTAGAGAGTAATTTCTGCCAATTTAATTTCAGGCTAAACTTAATCAGGTATAGACCTTGATGTTATTCTTTCTATTCAATGAATGTTTGAACAGAAATATTAATTTTGTCATAATTTGCTTGTAATTAGTGTAGGGAACATACAGATGATGGTATCTTGAGGGATGAGCTAGCCTGACTGCATGTCTTCCATCTCATTGCTCTTGATCCCAACATGACTTAGGATTCAACATAGACAAACATCCAAGCAAAGCCTCCAGATCTGATGAAAGAGAAGTTAAATCCAAGGTAGCACTGGATGTGAATGATATACTTGAACATATACAGATAGAGAACTTAATCAGTAAGTAAATAATGTACCTTTGGTAGCATTTCCTTTATATAATGTAATGCAAGCTCCATGGCATGCAGCTCAGGAGTGTAATTGCTACATTCCAGTGGAATCCAATTAAATATCATGCTGTCTGGAAAAAACAGCAGCAAATCCCACTGAGAGTATGACTTTGAAATGTCTATGTGGATCAGTAGACAATACGATGGAATGTTTCCTTAACTTGCATAAAGAGAAGCCAAATAGTAGAATGCAACTGTGCCAAGGTGGTAGTTTAAAGGCAATACTGTTTACAGTATTGCATTTATGCAAAATTCTCTACAATAATGTCTACAGTCTGTGTTAATTCTTTTATATGCAATTCGAAGGAGTGTATGGCAATCTGATTTGCATGATATAAGTTTTCCCCCAACAGAGATGAGAGAAACCTTTCCTATGTGGGATTGTCTGGCAGAGATTTTATTTTAGCCACTCATTGCTGAGACAACTGTTGTCGAAATCACTCACAACATACAAGATAGTTAATCTACTTAGATGTAAAGACCATGAACAGGTAATGTTTGGAATGCTCCAAGTTACAAATCAACTGCCTAATGGTGTGCTTTGGTGGTTGGATGGGATCCAACCACCAAAGCATACTGTGGCAGAATGATAGACTTAGGATAAAAACAATTGTGTCTTGATCAAATAACAGTTCAATAAAGGCAGAGCAAAAAGCATCAGTCTGTACCTAAGGAGATGGAAGACAGAGTCTGAAAATAATCACTGCTGACACTTACCCTGCAAATGAAATAGGTGAGGCAGGAATTTTTATCAAATATGAATTCCAAGAACTTTGTCATAACTAAAAACAAACGCATTTGAAAGCACCTAGGTGAAAAAAAAGTGGTCAACGACTTGCTCACATTTTTTTTTCTTTCCCAAGATCTTGCACAGGCAGAGCAATTGGACAGTAATTTGTTGGAGATTTTGGATTGTATCCTGGCATTGGAAAGCAATAATAACTGCCCTTTACCAGGAATCCAGAAATTCATGCTCACAGAAGATTTTGTTAAAGAGACAGTACATAATCCATGGAAGATAATGACAGAATGGATGTCATCTTCTGGTTCTAGAGCAGATAGTAAGTACTGAAGTACAAAACAGAATGCAAACCAATACCATCAATATGATACACCATGTGCAACTTTTTCAACTCAAAGTGCATAACCTTACATCTTGCAACATTAAATTGACAATCATTATGCTTTGCCCACAATGCCAATTTATTTAACTCATCCTGCAGGATATCTACATCACCTTTATCAAATTGCTCTCTCCAGTTTTGCATCATCAGCAAACAACTGGATATTGCCTCTTAAATCTTTCCCTATGTCATTGATATATAAATTAAAGAGTAGTGGCCCTAGTACTGAACCCTGAAATACTCCACTAGTCACCAACATTCTCCTAGAACTCCACTCTGCCATATACTACTCTCTGGTGTCTGTTCGTCAGCCATCGCTCTATCCATGCTACTAGCCTCACATCCATTTCCAGTTTTTGTAACAGTTTGCTATG
Organism: Typopeltis vanoorti; assembly: GCF_054136105.1. Taxonomy (NCBI): domain Eukaryota; kingdom Metazoa; phylum Arthropoda; class Arachnida; order Uropygi; family Thelyphonidae; genus Typopeltis; species Typopeltis vanoorti. Next base: position 132,093,062 of record NC_143555.1, read on the forward strand.
TGGTACTCTGTCAAATGCTTTGGCAAAGTTGAGCATTATCATGGTGTAGTCATTACCTTTATCCACTTCTGCTGTCAGTTTATTATAAAATGTAAATAAGTTACTAAGACAGGACCAATCCTTTAGAAAGCCATGCTGCCCACTTAAGGACATCGCATCACTATCCACCCACTGTTGTATTTTATCTTTCACCAACTATTCCAACACTTTAACAACCACTCCCAATATATTAAGTGGTCTGCAGTTTGCTACCTCTGTCTTAGAACCATCTTTATGCAATGGTAGTGGAAAGAGGATAAGATAGTACCATAGAAGAGCTGAGACTTAGACCGAACAACTTCGTCAGAGGCAATGCCAATTCTCTTGCACATCCACATGGTATATGAGCTGATATGCCATCCAGTCCCACTGCTGTGTTCATATTCATATTTTTTAATATGCTGAACACCTCCTCTTCATCTACCTCAATGTTGATACACATCTCTGTAACATCAGCAACTATAAAATCTGAATGATGCACCTTTGCAAAACGATTACTCAACAACTCAACTTCTCTTTTGGTTCAGTCACCTTCCTACCATGAGCACTGTTTAAAGTCATTCTACTATAGTCATTTTTCTTCTTACTTGTTACAAAACGAAAATTCTCTTTTGGATTTACTTTGGCCTGTTTGGCTAATTCTCTCTCATAGTCTGATTTGGCCTTCCTTACCATGCTAGTCACCCTTCTTGCTTGCACTTTGTACTGCTCATGAGTATGCTGATCACTTTATTCTTTATATTTCCTCCGTAATTTTTTTTTTTTTTTGCGGCTCTTGCTTTACATCCCTACTCATCCACTTAATTCCAATTTGGTTTATCCTACTGACCTTTGGTATGCGGTCTGATACTGCTCTGATACTGCTCTCAAGCAATCTCTTACCACTTGCCATGCAATACTGGCATTCTTTCCTTGTAGCTTCTCAAGCTATGGCACTGTTCCAAGATGACTCCTGAGTATCTCATAATCACCAACCTGGTAGTCAAACATAAACCCCTTCTTGACAGAAAACTATACGTGCTTGGCAACTTACCAGAACAAGACCGCATGGTCACTCCCCAAATTGGATACAGAGTGTCCACCTTGGTTATTGATACGTCTCCTGATGCTACTAGCAGATTCAATAACCACCAAACCCCTTGTCCCCCTCTATAACATGCTGTTTCATGTAATTATCCCTTAGCAACTGTAGAAATCCCATTTCCATCTTGTATATCCCCTTTCCTCCTCTAATCAGTCCCCATAGTTAAAGTCTCCCATAATAACTGTTCAGCATACATAAATTGTGCCGATTTGCTGATACATGGCATCTACATCTTCTTGAGGAACCCCTGGTCCACAGCACCACTCAACAATGTATTTTGCCATATTTGGCTCTATCTCATACCAGGCAGAATCAAATGAAACATCTGGCTCAGACAATTCTCTTTAAATTCTAATTTTGTTGGTTGTAATTCTTCAGCTATCATCAGCAATACCCCCACCTATTGTCCTGTTCTTTCTATCTTTCCTGAAAATACAATACCTATACATTCTATCCATGTAACTATATCACTTTCAGTCAACCAGATCTCATTGATGCCTATAATTTTTGGCCAAGTTGAGCTGATCAATGCCAAAAACTCCTCACCCTTATTCCTGATACTTCTTGCATCATTCGTGTACATGCATTTCAACATCCCTTTGTACTCACAATTACCCTTGTATAATGTCAATACCAACCAATTTAAATTGGAGACTTGTGAAATACTGTTTGGCATTGCATAATCATTATTGTACCTGCTTGTTTATTCACAGGGATGGTCAGACATATGCTTGATTTCATCCTCTCTAATATCTCTAATTTCTCTGGTTTTGTACTACCACACTCTCACTAAACAACACTTTCTCCAAACATCTAACTCCAAAACCATTTAAATGTAGTCCATCAGGCATATATAAGTCTTTTCATCCATCAAATTCACTCCATACATCAACTAACTGCACACCATTCCTCCTGCACAATCTTCTCATTGGCAATCATGGCCCTTCTTCTCAGTTTTGTCCAATCATTCCAAGGCAGCAGAGTTAAAATGTTTACTTTCTTGCTCTTCATTTTCACTTACACTAACAACTCTTTCATATCTTCTCTCATTACATCTCACCTTTCAAAATCATTTGTGCCAGCCAATACAATCACAACTCATTTGCTCCATTCTTCTGCATACTTTTTTCAAACTCTCATTCATATTTTTCCACTTCTTTCAAACTCTCATTCATATTTTTTGTACACTATCACTCACTGCTTCCACTACATTCTCCACAACACTTGACAATAATCCCTTATATCCCAATTATCAGTCACTTCATTCTTTTGCAAATTGCATTTATTTCACTTACAAAACATTTCCAACACAAAAAAAACTTTGCAGAGCCATTAGGCTGTGTGCTTTGCAACCATATGCCTAGGGAAAGAGTGTCCTAGGTTCGATTCCCATTGGTGACGTTAGGAGCTGAAGGAATTTCCTCATCCATAGTCAAGTTAGCCAGTCTTGGGTGTGGACAGTAGAGTTTTTCCCCCAATTTATCCTGGGGTTTTTCATCCTGCAAAGAGGCAAACCAGCCTTGAGAACTCAACATTATGGACACAGGAAACACCGGGGCGTAGGGCTGACCACCTTATCCTGTGAACAGTTTGACGTCCGATGATTAACTAACCCTCAACACTGCAAGGTAAGAGAGGGAAAAGGAAGATGAGATGAGAACATTTCCAACAAATATTTTCTCTGTTCTTGCTCTCATACCACAAACCATTCACTCTCAGCAATGAATACATTAAACACATGCTATACTGAACTAAATCCTGCAAGTTGATATCGGTCAACATCAATGTTTGGTGACCATTTTTCTCATACATACTGGTGCAATAATGAAAAACAATTCTGAGAAGAATATCACTTAATAATAGATGACTGAACAACACCATCTTCCCAAGTCTTTTGTTTAGCTAGCTTTACACCGTGTTGAGCTTTCCTACATTTGTCTCGGTATTCTCTAAGAGCACAAGCTGACTTATTTTCCAGGAAATTTTCATATGCTTTCTTCTTTTCCTTCACTGCCTCTTTAACTTCCTGTGTCCACCATGAAGTTCTGATTCTGCAGACAACCTCACCACAAGTCTCTCTGGCTGGCTCAATCAATGTTTTCTTCAGAATTTGCCACTGAATCTCCAAGGTTTGGTTCCTGTTCTCAAACTCTTTCATTTTTTCTTCAATAATCTTTGTGTATTTTAGTCTACAGTTCACACCTGAGAGCTGTTTAACTTTTATTCACTTTAAAACTTTCTTACATGTTCTTCTTTTCAATATGAAATTTAATTTTCCTCCTCAAGACTAAATGGTGATCACTTCCGATTTCAAATCCTCTGTACACTCTAGTGTCCTGCACCAGGGAGAAAACATCACTATCAACAATAACATAGTCAATGAGACTTTTCTTATTCCTTGCCTCTTCTCTCCATGTGAATTTGTGCACATTTTTATGTTGCAACAATGTGTTAGTAATAACCAGTCCATGTCCTGAGCATGGACTGGTTATTACTAACCAGTCCATGCTCAGGTAATCCAACAGGTATTTGCCATTATTATTAACTTTGCTCTTTTCTCCAAATTTTTTCAAAATATTTTTGCATGTCTGACAATCGTTTCCTACTCTGCTATTTAGATTCCCAACAAGGATCAATTTTTCCTTTTTCACTTTGTCAATTGCTTTCTCTAAAGCCTCAAAAAATTCCTCCACTTCTATCTTAGTAGAACCTTCTGTGGGACCAGAGGCACAAGTAAGTCTCATTGTCCAGTTCCCCATTTTGATATTTGCCCACATCACTCTACTTGATATTCTTTGTCATTCGAGAAGACTAGCCTTGTATTTTGTGTTCAATACTATAGCTACATCTTCTTTTCCCTGATTGTCATTGCCAGAATATAACATTCAGTCACCCCTATTATGTCAATCTGGTACTTATTCAATTCTTCAGCCAGCTCCATTTTTTTTTTGCCATTCAGGCTTTAATGTTGATAGTACCAATCTTGAACTCTGGTGATGCTGAGTTGGGGTGTGTTTCAGGATTTGTTCCAGTATCTGACTTTTCACGGTTTGCCCTGGTTCTCTGGCAAAAACAATGGGACCTTGTTTAACCAGGCAAAGCTGCAGCCGTCATGAAATTCTGTCATGTTGTACCATCATTTTATATTTTGGTTTAAACCAATAATACAATTTGGTTGGCTAAATTCCAAACTGCCAATCTATCCTCGTTCATTCTGCTAGGTAGATACCTAACAGAATGTGCACCCTGTTAGGTAGATACCTAACAGGGTACACCACAAGAAGTTGAGGATTAGACATTAGGTCCGAAGCCCTGGTCAGTTCTCTGCATTCTTTTAAGGGCTATGCAGAGTTCTCCTCTCAGTTATACAGCTTTGATCCTTAAGCACCCTGAAATGAATAATAATAGATGAAAATGAAAAGGGCCACTACCATCACACTTGGAGGTCTCCCCTTTACCAAGAACAGGTGCCTACATGGAGGGGATAAAATAAAAAGAAAGGAAGTCAAGATACTTATTTAAATTCTATATAAGATACAGAATAAAACAAACTCATCTTTAAAGGAAACTATAAAACAAAATTTCAAACACACAGCAGCCATTTTTAATTGATAAACCAATTGTTGTATGTACCTTGTATTCTTGTTCTTTGATTTGCTTGTTGTTTCTACACACTGGTGATGTACTGTTATTTTCAGTATGAAATATCTGTACTTTCATTATTAAAGTTAATTACAGTGGTTATTGCTAATGTAGTTTTATAAAAATATAAAAAACATGGGTAATCTCATGCAATATGTGATTACTTATTTCTTACTTTAACATTTTTTATAGTATAAAACTTACCCTGCTATCCGACTCATATAATTTTAAAGAATTTGTATTGGGCTGAAAAAAAAAAAAAGAAAAAAGATAATTAAAAAAATGTAATAATTATAAATTCAAGAATATGACTTGAACACTTTCTTTACAAGGCAATTCAATAAACCAAGCAATTAAATAATAAACCTTAACAATTCCCCAAGACATTTTAAAGCAGTTTAATCAAAGATGCTTATTTATCTGAAATTTTAATGATCTCCTCTTATGAAAACAATATACAACATACTCATATAAGTTACTATTTGAACAACAATGCAGGAACAGTACTCTACGGGTGGAGGGTGGGGGGGGGTCTTAATCTAGATGCTATATGGAACCACAAATAAGGCCTTGGGTGCAGATGGAATCCCATCAGATTTAATTAAGGTCACAGGAGACAGAGGAGCAAGACTATTTTATAGATTTATTACAAGGATATGGAAGAAGGATCATGGACTAGAGACTGGAAGAAGTTGGTTTTCATATCACTACATAAGAAGGGAGATTATGAAGGGACTGCAAGAACTACAGAACTATTAGTTTAATCTCACATGCAAGCAAGATTTTATTAAGAATCATTCCAAATAGGATTGAGGCCAAAGTTCAGGCAGAGATGCCTGAGGAACAAGCAGGTTTTTGGATAGTTAAGGGTACCAGAATCAACAGATCATTGAAAAGTATAAACAATTTTGACTCCCTATGGTAATGTGTTTCACAGAGTACTCCAAAATTTTTGACTGTTCAGCATGCGAAACTGTGGGAAGTAATTAAAATAATGGATTTTTCTTGACACATTATCGGGTTGATAGCTAACTTGTTCAGTGAGCAAGAAGCCATGATAAGAACAGGAGTTGAATTAACTGATTCGCTTCAGATTGGCAAGGATGCCTACTTTCTCCTCACCTGTTTAGTATCTTTGCTGAGGATATCATAAACATAGCATTGGATGAGCTAAAGACAAGAATTGAGATAGATGGTAGATTGATCAGTAATTTGAGGTATGATGATGATACAGCACTCCTTTGTAATGACAAGAAAGAACTAGGACAAATCATTGACAAAGTTAATGAGATTAGTAAGAATCCTTTCCTTTAGTATATATGACTTCAGCTCAACCTTAACAAGACAAAGATTATGGCTATCAAAGGAAATATAGACAAGGAAGCTGCTGAGAAACAAGTGTACCATAATGGAGAAAGAATTGAGAAAGTCAGCAAGTTCAAGTTCAAAAGACATCAGAAGAAGATTAGGAATGGCAAAAACAACACTCAGAGACTTGTCTAAATTCTGGAAGGATGGATTTATCTAAATAGGAAAGAAGTTTAGGATTCTGGATGTAGTTGTTTATCCAACAGTGATTTACAAATGTGAGACCTGAAACCTAAAAAAAGTCTGGTAGGAAAAGGATAGCTGCTTTTGAGATGTGGTGTTACAGAAGGCTGTTGAAAATACCATATACTGAAAACGATAGAAAAACAAATAGATGATAGACAGGACAGGTAGAACTTTAAGACTCCTTAAGGATATTGACAGAGGAAAGAAAGTTAAAATACTTAAGACATATTGAAAGGATGGAAGGTCAACTTCTCAAAACAGTAACAGAAGGTAAAGTTCCTGGAAAAAGAGGAAGGATAGACCCGCAATGAGATGGATGGAGTGTATTGTCTGGAGTGACTAATCTTCAGAGAGTCAAAGCCTGTAAAAAAGCATACAACAGAACCATCTGGAGAGGACTAGTAGGACACATCACTGAACTACAGTGTCCATACAGCATCTGTAATGTCCAATGAATAGATAAAGATGGGAGAGAATCAATTTTTGAGAAAAAAAGTAAAAAAAAAAAAAAATGATTTCTTTCTTCTCAAAAAGTAAGAATTTTTGAGAGGAAAAAAACAGAAGAAAAAAGAAAGGCATCTCACACAAAGGTATAGATTCCTTGTTTTTTTTATTCAGTTATTTTGAAAGATAAATTTTGAGTGACTGATTAACAGTGAAATTTTTCAGAACTGAATCTCTTAATTATCATCGAATGATTTCTTTGCTAACACCATGTTTCAACATGTGCACAAATTCACATGGAGAGAAGTCACAAGATATAAGAAAAGCTTCATTGTCTATGTCATATAGAGGATTCGAAATTGGAAGTGACCATTACTTAATACTAAGCAAGATAAAATGGATATCACATTGAAAAGAACAGTATATAAGACAGCATTAAAAAGAATTAAAGTTGAGCAGCTTTTACAAGAAAACTGTAGACTCGACTAAGCAAATATTATTGAAGAAAAAAGGAAACAAATTGAAAACAAGAAGAAAACTAGTCTCAGTGGCAAACTCTGAAGAAGACATTAGTTGATTCAGCTAGGGAGGTATGTGAAGAAGTTGTTCAAGGACAGAAAAATAAGAACACCATGGTGGACACAAGAAGCCAAAGAAGCAGTCCTGGAAAAGAAGAAAGAAAGAATATCAAAAGTTCCATAGAAATAAGTCGGCAGATGCCCTAAAAGAATACAGAGAAAAATGCAAGCAAGCCAAGCTATGTGTAAAAGTAGCTAAACAAAAGTCATGGGAAAACTTAAAACTTTGGTAACTAAATATGGAAACTAAATATCAGAAAGTTGGCAAAATGTTTTGGAGGCTATTGAAAAAGCTTAGAAATAGAGGAAACAGGACTGTAAAAGGAATCAAAGATGATAAAGATGATATGAAAACTGAAGATAAGGATAGCTATCTCAAATTGCTACTAGATGACTGGAGTAATTTGAAATTACTTTGAAAGACTGCTAAATGAACTAAGCAGTGACAGAACCATACTAGAAAATTTTTAAGAGAAATGCAAAGAGGAATACATATCAATATTTGAGGTAGAAAAAGCCATCAAAAACTTGAAATGTGGAAACACAGCTGGAGTAGATGAATATTTGACCAGAAATTCTTAAGTATGGAGGCATAAAACTTTTGCAGTGGCTACACTGCATAATTCAGAGAGCCTGGACAGAAGGTAGAATTCCCAATGATTGGAGTAGAGCTCTCATAGTACCATCTATAAAAAAAGAGAATAAAGCTGAATGTGAAAATTACATAGGAATTTCTCTGCTGAGTGTTCCAGGTAAGATTTATGCAAGCATACTTGAAAAGAGGTTGAGAAAAACTGTGGAAAAGAAACATGGAGAACAAGCTGCGTTCATGCCAAACAGAGATTGTCAATCTTCAGGATTTTCACTTTAAGACAAATAGTTAAGAAATCACAGAAATATGACAAGGAAGTTTTGTAGATCTGGAAAAAAACATATATGACAAGGTGCCCAGAGAAATGCTTTTCAAAACACTACAATTATATGGAGTGAAGGGAACGAATTATACAGAGCAATACATAGGCTATATTTAAGTTGTCAGTCAGCAGTTAGAATTGAAGGAAATACAGGAAGATGGTTGATGTAAAATTAGGGATAAGACAAGATGCACATTATCTCCACTCTTATTCATCATCTATATGAATCACATTATAAAAGAAAGTGGCATTAGGCCTCATATTAGAATTGCAGATGTCAAACTTAACTCTTTGCTTTATGCAAATGATGCCGTACTCCTAAGCAATTTAGTGCAAGTCTCCTGGATTTTCTAACTAAATAGAATAACAGTTGTAACAAATTTGGCATGAAAATCAGTGTTCTTCAGCAATAAAAAGTCCAAAACTATGAAAATGGGCAGGAACATAGAAAACTTCAACTGCATTCTCAATGGAAATCCCATAGAACAAGTAAAATATTTCTGCTATTTAGGCACATTTTTTAGTGAAGATAACAGGTTAAATCTGGAAATAGAAACAGAATAAGCAAAGCTGGTATGGTGGATAGCCAGTTGAATAAATTTATATGGATAAGAGAGAATTAACCAAAACACCAAACTAGCAGAATACAAAACAGCGTTCAAACCACTTTTAAGTTATGGATCTGAGAATTGGGTTAGAAATAAAGTACCTGATCAAAGACTAGAGACTACAGATATGAGGGTTCTGAGAAAAATTAATGGAGTGACTGATGGCATCAATGGCAGAGTTAAAATATATATATATATATATTAGAAATGACCTCGACATTATTAGCATTCAAGAATGTGTAAGCAGATCTAATCTAAAGTGGTATGGCCACTTAAATAGAATGGGTGAAGAAAAGTTAGAAACAGATGTTTGATGCCAAGATGGCAGGAAAGGTCTAGGTGGTTTGATTCAATCACAAGTGCCTTAGAAGAATGAAATGTTAGATATGACAATATTAAAGTTCTCACAAGTAACAGACTAATTTGGAGGAAAACTGTGGATAGGAGATTAATAATAATGTAAACTTAATCATGTAGTGTTGTTATAACCTTAACACCCCTTTAGGAGTACATATCAGGAAATTGATGATGATGATGATTTTTATGCAAAGCAATATAAATGCAATACTAAAACAGTATAACTGTTCTACACCTCAATTGATTTTTTGACAGTTTCAAAAGAATATTGTAAACCAACAGCCCATCAAATACTTCTGGTGGGATTAGATCCATGTTACAGAATTGGAAATGATCTTTTTCAAGCACTTTAGATCTCCAATATCCTAGGTTGTGGCTTCACAAAAATGAAGATCATCCACCTAAAGACATTCACCATCAACAAATTTCTGATATGTATCCTCAAGAGGGTGTATGTACAGGATACTATGATAGGAATACGGAAAGTATAAATGACTATCTTCTCTCCATCACATTTCCTTCAGATTAGAATGATATCTGTCAGAACTCCAATACTATCAGAATCTTGTCTTTCAGCCTTCTGAACTGAATCAATCTACTTAGATCTTGGTCTTTATTTTTTTTTTTTTCTGCCATCAAACACGCGTTTTGCTAACCACTCCTCTATTCACAAACATCCACATTAGAGAAAGATTTTGAACTCACTTTGGGGACAATAATGTTCCTGAAGAAAAAAAAAAAGGAGGAATCTGAGGGAGGGAGACAGAAAAATATAAGGATTCTAAACACTTTAGACGAAGTTTAAACCAATTTTTCATTACTACTAAAACAGCTTCTAAACAGATAATAATATTAACCTTTTCTCTAGAAGACAAGCAAAAAATTTTCTAATATGCTGATATTTCTAGGCAATATTTAAATTGCAATCTTTGAAATATAAAAATATAATGCTAAAGCAAAAATTTTCCAATAAAAACAAGTCAAAAATATTAAAAGAATAGAAGGTTATTTAAAACACATAGCTTAACATTACTGAGAATATTGACAACCCTCAAATATATCATTATCAACAGCAATTCCTCATATTTACTCTCAAGAGACATGTAGAGCATAATATATAATTAATTAAGTTTACATTGCTATTAGCTTATTATCAACAATTTTCTTCAAAATGAATCCATCATTTGTTAGATCTCCAGCAATCCAAGTCTTTGTCTATTTTCTGATATCTAACATTTGTTTTTGTTTTGATAGCTTTACCGCTACAATTCTATTTAAGTAACCATAACGTCTAACTCTGCTCATACATTCAAGAACATATAAGCAGGGTATCTTTCAAATGATGCTTATACAGGTAGTCGTCGACTTACGACTGATCGACTTATGACTTCTACTGCATCTCGCACCGTGTTTCAGTATGAACTACTGTAACAGATTTTTCTACTACGCTCACATGTACTATCCATGCGCTCCCCATAGCACCGAAGCCTAATGGGAACGGTTACGTGTAGCGTCAGCCCACTGCCCAGTAACGTGTGTTTGGCGTGATTCACGCATCTCGATCTCTGTTTGCATACATATTACATTCACTATTTTTGGTTCAGTTATAATTTGTGTTACAATTAGCATTTTTTTAAAACCCTAAACATGTCAACCAAGAGGAAAGTGCCTTTGTCTACTCCTAGATCTGTCAACAAAGCAAGAAAGGCCATTCATTTAGACACAAAATTGAAAGCGATCAAGCAGCATGAAGAAGGAAAGAAGGTGAACGCGATCGCACGTGATTTTAAGTTATCCCATTCTACAGTTTCGACGATTTTGAAAGACAAAGAAAGGATTCGTGAAGTTATTAAAGGTTCGACACTCATGCGAGCAACAGTGATAACGAAACAACGTACAGGGCCCATCCATGAAATGGAAAAATTATTGTTTCTTTGGATGGAAGATCAGATACAGAAGCGAACAACCCTAAGCTTTCTTACAGTGCAGTCGAAGGCTAGAGGTCTCTTTCAGACGCTGAAGGAACGCACCGGAAAAGATTACACTCAGACATTTATAGCAAGTACAGGATGGTTCAAAAGATTCAAAAGAAGATTCAACCTTCACAGGATTCGAGTCACTGGAAAATCAGCAAGTGTGGATGTGGAAGGAGCTCAAGAGTTTGTTAAAAGTCTGGATGAAATAATTATGGAAGGAGGGTATCAACCAGAGCAGCTTTTCAACGTGGATGAGACTGGATTGTTGTGGAAAAGGATGCCAGAACACACATTCACCAAGAAGCCAAAAGCATACCTGGTTTTAAGGCACTTAAAGATAGGCTCACTTTGCTCCTTGGCAGGAACATCGCAGGTTTTAAACTGAAGCCTTTTTTTAATTTATCCTTCGAAAATCCCCGTGCATTCCAGAACATAAACAAGCACACTCTGCCTGTATACTTCCGTTCAAACCGAAAAGCCTGGATGACTCAAACATTGTTTGAAGACTGGTTTCTAAATTGTTTTGTACCTCAAGTTCGTGAATATTGCTTCGAGAAAGAAATTCCTTACAAAATTGTATTAATCTTAGATAATGCACCTAGCCATCCACCTCACCTAGACCACCTCCATCCAGATGTAAAAAGTTTTTTATTTGCTGCCAAATACAACTCCACTCATTCAGCCTATGGACCCAGTGGCGATTGCCACATTTAAGGCGCACTATCTTCGAACCACTTTCGCCCAAGCTATAGCTGCAACAGACGTCGATCCAGAACTATCTTTGCAAGAATTTTGGAAACAGTACGATATTTAAAAATGCATCAAAAATATTGCGGCTGCATGGGAGGCTGTGACAAAGAAATGCATGAATGGAATCTGGAAAAACTGTGTCCAGCGTTTTGTTAATGATGAATTTGATAGTGAACATGAACTTGAAATGGTTATGGAAAATATTGTAACACTGGCAAATGAACTTTCTTTAGACATTGAAGTGGAAGATGTTGAGGAGCTGCTAGAGCAAGAATCTGGAGAACTTACGAATGAAGAACTTATCGCTTTGGAAGAAGAAAGGATGGAAGAAGAGAAAAATGAAGATGAGGAAGAACCAGAAAAAAAATTCACCACTAGAGGGTTATCTGAAGGTTTTTCTATACTAAATAAACTTCTTACACGTTTTGAGGAAATAGACCCAAACATCGAAAGATTTGCAGGGATTGAACGAATGGTACAAGATGCTTTTCGATCATACCGTGAAATTTACGAGCAGAAAAGGAAACAAACAATTCAGACAAAAATCAACATGTTTATGAGAAAAACAACTCCCACTACATCAAGTGGCAGCATTGATGACCTGCAGCCAAGCACGAGTGGTCAGTAAAACATTTCTTATCTATTTTCTACATATGTTTTGTTTAGTTCTTTAAGATAAATTTTTTATTTTAGGTTTTAAACAGTATTTGATATCTTTCTCATAATATTTTTTATTTTTGTAAATAGTAAACCAATTGTGTTGTACACAGTGTCTGATTTACCTAAACTGGTCCGACTTACATCCAGATCGCTTTACGACCGGTCGGTCAGAACCTAACATGGTCGTAAGTCGACAACTACCTGTATAAGATAGTTTGCATCAAAAACATACTTTTACAGGTTTTTGTATGAGCAGAAATAATATTTGTATCTAATAAAGGAAAATGAAAAACAAATTCTACTAAATGGCATAAATTTTAGTAAATAACCTGAAAAATAAAATTATGGTCACTGCATTCTCTCCCCCCCCCCTCCCCATCATATCTTTCTTCTTTCTGATACTTACAAGTAAATGAATGGTATGAGAACATGGGAATCTGTCTTCCTTCTTGAGATACCAAATACTTGATTTTCCTGACCAGGAAGGGCACTTGTAATAGTAGCTCAGAAATGTTTTCTTCTGTGGAAAATAATGATAATAATAATAATAATAATAATATACAATATGAATTAAGAATATTTCTCCTGTAATTGCAATTATGGCAGAAACATTCTTCTGAAATATTAACCAAAATAAAATGACATCTTTAAAAATAAGAAATATTAATGAAGCATTATCCAACTCTTAACAATTTCTTACTATCGAGAAATATTCCAATAAAAAGATACTTCAAAATAGTGCTCATCAACCTTTTAAAATGAGCTTAAGTTTAACTTAATAGAAATTCATTATTCTTTCAATTAAAGAGCTCATCACCTGGTTTATTAAAATTCAGTGAGGATATGGCAATTAAACTTCCACTAAACCTTTGCTTATTTCTGTTCCTTTTACGTTCCAAAACTTTCAAATCTGTCTTACTCTATGTATTGTTTGTGAATCAATAAGCTAAAGTGATTAGGTACATGTTACTCAGGTGTATAATAACTTTACAATGAAATTTAAGAAGTTTCTTGCTAAAATGACTGAAACAGCTGGATACAGAATAAACAAAAAATCAAACTATAACAAATTATAAGGAATATTATTCAGCAATAAATTAAATAGGATGTATTAAAAGGTCAGAACTTCTGTAGCTCAGTCAGTTTAGACAAGAACTTTGAGTGGAAATATCCACTCAAAGGGTTTGATAAAGATAAAGATATTCTATATTCTGGAGTAATTACTCTGAAAGATTGGTAAATGAAACAAGCAGTGACAGCATGATCATAGAAAACATCCAACAGGAATGCAGTCAGGAATACATATCAATACTTGAAGCCATCAAAAACTAAAATATCAAAAAGTAGCTGGAGTAGATGATATTCACCAGAATTACTCAAACACAGATGTATAATATGTGTATAATATGATAGTGAGGCAGTTGAGTATAAGAATGTTTATAATGTGCCCGAGCCAGTACGAAGGACAAGAAATCAGAATGGGATAGTTAGTATAATGCATCAAGATAAGGGTAGGACAAATGAACCTCTGCATTTCATGTATACTAATGCCAGGAGTATTAGGAACAAGGAGGAGGAATTTCTGGCCTTGATTGGTTCTTCCTGGCCACAGGTCATATGCATTAGTGAAACATGGCTGACAGGAGATGATATAGTTGGTGGGATTGAGGAGTGTTATTGCAACCAAGGAGAATAGAAGTTGTATTGCAGGATAGTGAAAAGAGCTCATTTGAGGCTATTTCGTGTGAGATTGAGACTAACAGAACAAAATGTACAGTTGGGTGCTGCTATAGACCAGGTGATGGAATAGATGGCGGAGATAGTATGCATAGGCAAATTGATGAAATGAGTGGAAGGAAGGTAATTATTATGGGGGATTTCAACTATGGTAACATTGATTGGAAGGAGGAGAGGACACATGTGAGGAAGGAAATGGATTTTATTCAGTTACTGAGGGATAACTATCTGAGACAGCATGTAATGGAAAATACTAGGTGTTCGAGAGTCCTTGACCTAGTAATAGCAGCTGAGATGACTGTAATGAATATGACCATGTTGCCACCTATTGGTGAGAGTGATCATAGGGTCTTGACCTAGGAGGTGGCTAAATGTGTGAAATTTTCGATTAAGACAGAGTATATGTGGAATTATCACATATACTCTGATTTTAGCTTAGGAGACTGTTTGGTTCAGTGCCATGGCATGTAAAACTGCATGGGCTGGATGTTGATAGGGCATGGGAAGTGGTCAAGGAGCATTTGCAGGAGGTTATGGCTGACTGTATACCTAGAGTCTGAATAGTACATCAAGTAAGGGTTAAATGGATGAATAACACCATTAAACTTGAGTTGCAAAAAAAAGAAACAACTGTAGAAGGAATTTAAGGAAAAAGGTGACCTGCAGGCACATGAACGGTATAAAGCGCAGGCCAGAAGGGTAACAAGTGTGGTGAGAAAAACAAAAAACGGATTATGAAAGAAAATTAGCCATGCAAGCTAAAGAGAATCCCAAACAGTTCTTTCAATATGCTGCTAGTAAAAGAAAAAAACTGTACACTGCAGAATGATTTTAAGGAATGCCGATGGTACGGAGGTCACTGAATCAGTTGATATAGTGGAATTACTGAGCGAGCACTTTGCAAGAGTATATCATCCAGGTGGTGACGTTGAAGGAATGAAGGAATCATTACTTTATATGGGAATTGTGGTGAATGAAGTGGAGGCGAATAGTCTATTACAGAACCTCAATTGAATACATCTGTGGGATTGGATGGTATATCAGCACGAGTCTTATGTGAAGCGGCCAAAGAATTGTCAGTTCCCTTGGCCTTATTGTTTAATCTGAGTCATGGGTCTGGTTTAGTCCTGAAGAGGTGGGAGGGGAAAATAGTTCCACTGCATAAAGAAGGATCCAAGACTACTGTTGCAAATTATTGACCGATCAACATATCAGGAATCGTTGTCAAGGTCTTGGAGAAAGTAGTCAAAGAAAAAATACAGGAATGGATTGATGAAAATGAGATACTGTATGGGGACAGCATGGTTTTGTGAAGGGTAGATCATGCCTCAGTAACTTGATCAGGTTTTATAACACAGTGATGGCTGAACTGGATAAGGATAATGGATTTACAGTGATACTGCTGGACCTGGCTAAGGCCTTTGACAGGATACCACATTAAAGTCTAATCCGTAAACTGCAATATATGGGAATGGATATAGGGTTGGTGAGATGGATAGGAGGGTGGTTGATGGAGAGATACCAGAGAGTAGTTTACTCAGGAGTAGAGTCCAAAAGACGGCCTATGACTAGTGGTGTGCTGCAGGGTTCTGTTCTTGGACCACTGCTGTTTAATTTGTTCATTAACGATATAGGGAAGGATCTGAGAGGAACGGTTCATTTGTTCGCTGATGATGCTCAGTTGGGTAGGGCAATAGTGAATGCAGAAGATGTCAAAATTTTGCAGGATGATTTGGATAGATTGAAGGTCTGGGCTATGGAGAATGGATGTCAATTTAATGTGGCAGAATGTAAGGTTATGCATTTTGGGGTGAAAAGATTAGCAGCAGTATATCACATTGGTGGAACTGTACTCCAGGAGATTGATGAGGCCAGGGACTTGGAAGCGTTGGTGGATAGGAAATTGAAGTTTAGGGGGCACATTGCAAAAGTGGCTAAATCAGCTCATCAAATCACTTGGATGCTGAAGAATACTTTGACGAGCAGAGATAAGCAAGTTATTGTTCCTCTGTATCGAGCCTTGATAAGAACCCATCTTGATTACTGTACCCAGATCTGGTCACCTAGGTTTCTTCTTGATGGGAAGGAGGTTGAGAGGATCCAGAGGCAAGTGACCAAGATGATAGCAGGTCTATGGAATGAACCTTATGAAAACAGGTTGAAGATTTGTGGGTTGCAGAAATTGGTTGATAGGCGAAAAAGGGGAGATATGATTGAGACATTCAAATTGCTGAAGAGTTTCTATAGGATTAATTCAGAGGATATTTTTTTGAGAACAGGACTGGTGGTGGGAGGACTAGGGGACATCCATGGAAGCTGGGCAAGAGTGTGGTTAGTATGGGTGTTAGAGCTGGGTTTTTTACTTTTAGAGTTGTGAATGAGTGGAATAAGCTGCCCGAGTCTGTTGTGGGTGCTATGACAGTGAATGAGTTCAAGGCAAAAGAAGTATGATAGATACTGTGTGAATGTTGAATAGTTGTGATGGACATGATTTAGGGTCTCCCTCGATGAGTCTAAGGACTCCTTGGAGTCGCCCATAATAATAATAAGTTTTACAGGCTACATTGCATAATTCAGAAGGCCTGGCTGGTGTTATATATTCCTTATAATGGAAAGTAGTATGTTAACCTGATATCAAAATTGGAGATGCTAATCTCAGCTCTTCACTTTATGCAGATGTTATAATCTTAAATAAACCTAGCAAAAGTCTGCAGGATTCCCCTGATTAAACTGAATAACTGTTGCAATAAATTTGGTATGAAAATGAGCAAAAAAAAAAAAAAAAGATAAAGACAAAGAAAATAGAACAAATAATATTTTAAAATATTTTAAATTTTCCTTCTTGAAGGCAGCAAATTAAATTTGAAAACAGCAGAATTAGCAAAGATAGTACGATAGGAAGTTGACTGAATAAATTTACTTGGAATAAGTAAATTTATTTACTTATTCCATGTAATGGATCTAAGAGCTAGGTAAGAAATAACCCTCTTGATCAGAGACTGGAGACCACAGACAAGAGAGGCCTGAGAAAGATTATGGGTTTGTACAGGTGTCAATGGCAGTATTGTACTAAAAATGAGGATATTAGGAAAAAATTTGCCATTGTTAGCATTCAGGAATGTTTCAGTAGCATTAATCTCAAGTAGTATGGCTACTTAAAGAAAATCAGAGAGAAAGGGTTAGCAAACAAGTGTTCACTGCCAGGATGGCAAGAAAAAGATCCAAAGGAAGACCAAGATCTAGATGAATTGATACAGTAAGAAGTGCCTTAGAAGACAGAAACATAAGATCTGATATCACTGGAATCTTGACAGATAACAGAATTCATTTGGAGGAAAATTATTAACTTCCTATCAACAGTTTTCCTCCAAATTAATTGGAGGAAAATTCTTGACATAATACATGTCAAGAATTTGATGATGATGATGGCATACTGTAAACAAAATCACTACTAACTGTAGATTCGCTGCTGATAAATAGATAAAAATGTTTTCCCAAACATTGCTCAAAGTAGTGAGTAAACTTCCTGATGAAAAATAAACTATACCTGACCTACAGATGTAAAAGTAAAAATGGACTTTGCTGAGTGCCAATTCATTCAAATACACCAGCAAAGATTCTTTGGGTCTCCTTGAATGAACAGTGAATGTATACACTATAGTTCAAGGGAGTCCAAACCACTATCATGCACAACACAATAAGACAGTCTAAACAATATTTATATGAAAACATTTTGTGCTAAAGGAACTGTCAATACATTCAAATATATAAATGGCAGTAGGAAGAAATCCAACTATGATTTGCCATTACAGACTAAGAGCTTCAAGAAGGAAAATTTTAAATATTTTAACCCTTAAAGAAAGGTATTTATTTAATATATTTAAAATTTAAAAATACAACTGCATATGAGATAGCCTCAAACCAGACTAGAATATTTTGAAGGGAAAAAAGTATTAGTTATTAATGAAAATGCAAGAGTCTGACAGTTCATGATCATTATTATTTATGCAAATTTCTCCATATTTACTTATAACCTTTGAGATTGAATTATTCCCACTCTAGCACCAAGGTCTCCATTTATCAACATAGTTATTTTTACTGCATTTGTATTTTAGCTCCTCATAAAACTGTTCAAAATACTCTTTTTCTACCTTCTTCAGTGGCAAAGATGCCTACAATATTAAATAGTCTTTATTTGTTTTTAATTTAACTGTTATAATTTGATCATTTACAAAAGTGTATTTTTGTATTTTATTTTTCTATTTATTATCAATTAAAATGGCCACGACATAACATAATCTATATCTTTTGTTCCTTTTAACTTTTTTTTTTGTTTCTGTTATCAATACTATGTTAATGCTTTTGTTTTTAGTTGTTTTGCTAATTCCAATTCCTTTGTTATTATACTTCTTACATTTCTAATTTTTTATCTTTATCCTTTCATAACCATAACCCATTATTTCTGTCTGATGAAGTTTCCATTTGCATCTTCTGAACATAGAGATTTTTTTTTTTTTACTTGATAAGATAACCAGCCTTGTGGCTGGTTATCTTATCAAGTGTGCAGATTCAAGAGAAGAAGCAGGAACTAAACTGGAAAGATGGAGAAAAGTACTGGAAGAGAGAGGTATGAGACTGAGCAGAAGTAAGACAGAGTATATGTGTTGCACAATGGGCAGCAGCCAGGAGACAGATCTGGAGCTGGAAGGCAATGTCATCAGGAAGGTGAGGGACTTTAGATACTTAGGTTCAACAGTGGAAGAAGATGGAGGAGCTGAGAAGGAAGTGGGATGCAGGATACAAGCGGGTTGGAGGAACTGGAGGGAGATGGCTGGAGTGTTATGCTATAAGAGGGTGCCGATCAATCTGAAAGGCAAAATCTATAGGACAGTAGTGAGGCCAGCTATGACGTATGCTATAGAAACTGTGGCCCTGAGGAAAAATAACATCAGCAGGATGGAAGTAGCAGAGATGAGAATGCTTAGGTGGATGTGCGGTGTGACCAGAAAGGATCGTCTGAGAAATGACTATGTGAGGGAAACAGTGAAAGTTACGAACTTAGGAGCGAAGATACAGGAGGCAAGGTTGAGATGGTTTGGTCATGTAATAAGGAGGGAGGACGAATATGTGGGAAGAAGGGTCATGCAGATGGATGTGCAAGGAAGGAGGAAGTGTGGGTGGCCAAAGAAGAGATGGAGGGAGCTGGTAGAAGAGGACTTGAGGATGAAGAACTTGGATGTGGTGACAGCCCAAGACAGGAGGATGTGGAGGAGACTCATCATCAACAGTGACCCCACTTAAGTGGGAGAAGCTGCAGGAGAAGATAAGATAACCAGCCTTGTGCAAAACCCCAATCTGGAGGACTCGAGGTATCTCTCTTAGCATGGTATCTACTTCTTGATAAGCTAGAGAGACCCCATCAGTAACTTAGCTACAACTGACATACATCTAGAGGTCACTGACAAAAGTAAGTCTTCTTACCACTAGAAGGTTGAAATACCATAAGGAGGTAAAGGAATTCAGTGTATCTAAATAACTATCTTAATTGTCTGCCTTGTCACTGTGTTTGCTCTGATGATGCTATGTTATACTAGAGAAATATTAAAGTAACTTTCATGGCTTACACATATAACAAAAATTATATAGAATTCATTCAAAAATTCCAATATATTTCACCCAACATTATGTGGATATCATCAGGAAAAGAGACTGTTAACTACCTTCAAAACATGAATCAAAATAATGAGTCATAAATCAAACGTATGTTAGCTCATGACTCAGTCGCAGCTAAAGTATATGATATTACTAGCCAGTCTGGTTGGCTGAGTGGTTAGCGTATCTGCTCTCCAGCCAAAGGCTGTGGGTTCAAATCCTGCCATGGGAAAGGATGCTTGTGATTGTTTGTGAAAATACTAGTAGTGGCTGTGAGCAGTAAATGGCATTGGTGTAGATGATGAGGTTTGCTGTAAATGGTGGATTGATTGGAGACAGAGAGTTATAGAGTAGGTGCCCTCCCTCAATAAGTCTTGGACTCGCTCGAAGTGTTGTGTAATAATAATAACACTATTTAAAGTAAGGGGATATTAAATCCCACATTGTTTTAAAACCGAATAAGAAACTCAAAGATCGGAATCAAAGAGTTTCATGCCGAATATAGTAAACTATAAGAGTATCGGCAACTACTAGCGTAAGCTAAAGCATGTAGTACAAACTAGGGCAACTTGTAGCAAAGGTGGAGAAAGTTCTGATCGCTATTCTTAGTATTTTCCATAACGTAAAACCCATCTCCTAGGAGATGGGTGATGTTTTACATTATGGTGGGAGGTCACTACCCAAACCGATTTCAATCTTTATTGAGATCTCATCAGTGAGTAGCTAGACCAAATAAATATAGATTACATTATACTATATTATATATATATTATAATGTAAAACATCATACTTCTCCTAGGAGATAGGTTTTACATTATGGAAAATACTAAGAATAGCGATCAGAACTTTCTCCACCTTTGCTACGAGTTGCCCTAGTTTGTACATGCTTTAGCTTACGCTAGTAGTCACCGATACTTTTATAGTTTACTATATTCGGCATGAAACTCTTTGATTCCGATCTTTGAGTTTCTTATTTGGTTTTAAAACAATGTGGGATTTAATATCCCCTTAATTTAAATAACATTTTACATCGCCGAAATGAAGCCTATTGGCTCTTTATTTTTAAATAATAATAACACTATTAGAGTTCTACGGAACAAATGCAGTAAGTTGGGTAGATTAAAAAAATATTTAAAATAATTATTAATTAAAAAAAACCTTATGAACATGAACAATTAATAGTGATCACTTACTAAAACTTGGATTTGGCACAGTCTGATCAGTTCAGGTTTGGACAATTTCTTAGCGTTTCACATGTTTCAAGGAAAAGACTATCAAATTTGAACTTGCTGGAGTGAAGTTTGGTCTGGTTCCAAAGAACTCTGTGCCCAGTGTCAATAGCATGATAAACAAGGCTAGACTTGTCAAAGTACATAAATGTAATGTAGTCTTGATGTTCTTCAATTCTAATCAAGGCAGAATGGCTAGTCTGTCCCAAATAGGAAAGATGACATGAGTAAGATACTTGTAGATACCCGATAAGGAAAGCAGTAGTAATGTATCTTTTGTTAATGGTAGGAAGGAAGACAGTTTCTGAGCTGGTTTGAAAGAAACATATAGACTGAATTTACAAAGAATCCTTGCTATATGTTCCGAGGTTCCTTTAAAGTAGGGTAATTGAAATTCTTTTCGCGATTGCAGTCTGGTAGAAGGATGGTAATTATCAATAATTTTTTGAACGGTAGGTTTGTTGTAGCCATGACAAATCAGAATGCTTTTCATTTTATTCAGTTCATCTAACAAAAGGTAATCAGAAGAGCAGATCATATGAGTTCAGTGTATAAGGCTCTTGGTAATACCCATTTTTTGTGATGAATGATGGTGGGAGGATGAGTGAATGTATCTACCAGTAAAGACTGGCTTCCAATAAACTGAAACTTCAACATAACCTGTACACAGAGCTCATACAATCTGCTCTTCTGAACCTCTTTTGTTAGATAAACTGAATAAAATTAAAAACAATCTGATATATAATGGATGCTTCAAAACTACCATTCAAAAAATTATTGATAACTATCATCCCTCTACCAGACTACAATCTGACGTGAAAAAAATTTCAATATTCTACCTTAAAGGAACCTTAGAACAAATAGCAAGGATTCTTCACAAATTCAATCTACAGAGTCCATCAAAAAATGTATATACGCTTTAACAGATGTCATCTATAGACTTTTTTCGAAGTTGGATCGAATTACGATAGCGGTGTGGTATGATGTTCTCTCAAAAGATGTTGTTATTCACATGAATACTAGCATCAACAGGTGACTGGTAGGACAATCAAACAAAATGGATGAGGCACAATCGAGGAATGCAAGACCATTTTAAAGTGGTATTTAAACTTTGAGAATGTTGTTAAAGTTCAACAACAATGGAGGTGCGAGTTCGCAACACACTCTCCAACATGCCTACATGTATTCAAGATAAGTTTGAGACCCATGAGTCTCAAACAAGGGAAGATCCGGAAGGCCTTGCACAGCAACATCTTGCTTCCTTGGCTATGGTGTTGAAACAGTTAACACGCTCGGCACAGAAGTCTACCACACAATATGCATGTGAGACAGGAGTTAGCAGTGCAAGCATATGGTGCATTCTTAAAGCAGCTAAATAGAAAGTTTGCCTCCCAAGATTATTACATGCAATGAAAGAAGACGATCCTGGTTGAAAAATGCAATATTGTGAATGGTTTCAACACATGGTAGATGAGGATGAGGAAGTTTATGAGGAAGATGGTTTTGTCTGATGAAGCACAATTTAAGCTTAATGGTGTTAACAGTGAATCAGCATAATGGTGTTTACTGGCTCAAGAAAATATAGGCGTTTATATGGACAAGGCAGTCAATTTACTGCGGCTCAATGTCTGGTGTGGATTGTCATCTAAGGGTTTAATAGGACCATTCTTGTTTGAAGGTACTGTTACTGGTCAAGTGTACCTAGATATGCTACGCACATCCATTTTACCTGCCATTCAGGAATGATTTTTTTCTCTTCCAACAAGATGGCACATTGTTACCCTGATACCTTAACTATGTGGAATTTTCAGTTATCATGGTGTAACATGAAGAGAAAATAAAATAAAACCCATGTATAAAAGCTAATAGATAGATTATTTAAAGAAAGAAAAATATTCTTGCTTTCAAGTAAAATATATGTCAAAAAAAGTGTTTGTTGAACTAAATAATAAAAGAAGGAATGTATTACAGTTGTGATATAAACAAATTTTTTAAGTAAGACAGAAAGGATTAGTCATAAGAAATTGTATGTGAAAGGCTAGAGATTAAAATATTAAGTAAATTCATAGAAAAATTTTGGAAGGGGGGTTAATTTAGAGGCTAGCAAAAGAAAATTGATAGACTATCGCTCATGTGCTCACCGACCTCAGGATGTCTGGCAGAAAAAAGCCACCCTAATTGATCGGTGAAGTCGAATCCAGTAAGGGGCGGAGAAAAGAAATTAAAGAAGGTGCCGGTAGGTGTCAAGGTATAAAATGGTTAGAAACCCCACCCAGAAGGATTTTTCTGGATAGTTTCTTCACGAGCTCCTTCGTATAGGTTTCACGTGGTTTTCCTGAGTGGCAGGATTGGAGTTATCTCCTTCATCACAACAAGGAAACAAAAGTGAGTGAGATTTCGATTCCGTATTTCCTATGGTAAGAAACGAGGAATGCCATTTAGCCAAAGGAAAGAAGGTATTGTCTAAGTGGTTCATCATCCAGTGACAACTACGAGAAAGGGAAATCTGTAAAGAAGTCGGTGTCCAGGAGGCGAGTTTCATAGTCATGGTATAGATGATTCTAAAGTGTGTTCTTAATTCAAGTACGAAAAGTAAAGATCGCATAAGCACAGTTTAATGCCAAAAGAACTTAGGAGTGACCGATTATAGGAGAGATCATACCAGGACAGTTCAATCGGAAAAAGGTAGAGGCCAATATAGAAAACTCAAGAGAAAAAAAAAAAGGTACTGTAAAAATCTCGTGTTAACTGAAAATCGTCTGTAATTGTAATCATTATTCTATTACTGAACTGTTGAAGAGACTAAGGAAATTTATACTAGGATTTTAGTACATGACTGATTATAATGAAAGTATGCCTGTTAATATTAATATTATATAAGTAATTACGTGTCCTGAGAATTATGCAAGTGTATTGTAACGTATAGGAAAGTTTTACATGTCAAAGTTATGTGTTAGTACAGTGTAAGGATAATTTAATCTACATAGTTTTGGATAGTTAAATAGAGTGAATTGATCACATATGTCCATGTGCTACAGCATATAGCATATATTCAGACTAATATAGGGTTAACTAAGGTGTTAATTAGATCTGAGATTATACATATGATTGTATGTGTTGAATTTGATATGGCGGCATGATCGCAATACCCATATAGGATCATAGCCAAATTACTTGTGATAAGCTAATGTTGTTTTGTAAATGTTTTCTTAGTATTGAATTGAATTATATTAGAAATTGAATTGTACCATACTAATGAGTTTAATAAACCTTTGTACATTGATAAAAGTTGTCTGAAATTGCTGCCCAAAACCAACTTGTTATGAATAGATTGTAATTAATATTTAATTAGCTAAACTACATCCTGTCGACTGCGCCATTTATGTTGTGTCCCAATTTAAGAGAATGTTACAATGCTGTAAAGGAACGCGAACAATTGCTTGGAGACCTCCGTCCCGCACATATTCATGGGTCAATAAACATAATTGAAGAAAAGAGCAATTCTGAAAAGCGGCAAGGACATATTAAAGAGAGTAAGGAGAGGAGAGAAAGATCTAAGTCAAGGAGACAGGGAAATTCCAGGCTCAGATTGGCAATTCTCCAGGTTCAATCAGTTTGAGCAATGCATGGGGGAAAGCATAGCAAACAAGCAGAATTTCACTAGATAGAATAATAATCATAAATTGGGACACAACATAAATGGCGCAGTCGACAGGATGTAGTTTAGCTAATTAAATATTAATTACAAGCTATTCACAACAAGTTGGTTTTGGGCAGCAATTTCAGACAACTGTTTTATCAATGTACAAAGGTTAATTAAACTCATTAGTATGGTATGTTTGAGAATTTTAGAATTTGAAAGTGACAGTCTTAATGCGAGTGGAAGAATTGTCAAAGCAGAAGTGGAATTATGGGACTGCAGTGGTGATACAAGGTATGAAAATTGTTGGCCAGCCTTAATGAAAGCTGCACATGGTGTAATATTTGTATATAGTACTGAGCAGTTCAATATTGAAAAAGAGATGGATATGTGGTATGCTAATTTTGTCCAGGCACAAGGGTTAAAAGACAGTCATGTAGTGTTTTGTCATCAGAAGTTAGGAAAACCAGGACATTCATCACAATTATCAAATCTCTTTTCTCGAGTCACATGGGTGCAAACCAACATTCAAGAAAATGGTAATTATCTACGTAGAGACTTTAATTCTTTTCTCCAACGTCTGCTTAGTAACATAAATGAACAAAGGGATCAAGAAGAGTTGAACATTATGAATCACCATTAAAAGCCATATTAAGCTTGCTAATATTCTTGGCAGATATTAAAGTAACATTTTTTTACAAAAAAAAGGGAAAAAAAAGGATTAAAAAAAAAAGAATTAAAAAAAAAATTTTTTTTTTGTTTAAAGGGGAAACCTTTGTTACACCCTGATACCTTCATTATGTTGAATTTTCAGTTATCATGGTGTAACATGAAGAGAAAATAAAATAAAACCCGTGTATAAAAGCTAATAGATAGATTATTTAAAGAAAGAAAAATATTCTTGCATTCAAGTAAAATATATGTCAAAAAAAAGTGTTTGTTGAACTAAATAATAAAAGAAGGAATGTATTACAGTTGTTATATAAACAAATTTTTTTTAAGTAAGACAGAAAGGATTAGTCATAAGAAATTGTATGTGAGAGGCTAGAGATTAAAATATTAAGTAAATTCATAGAAAAATTTTGGAAGGGGGGTTAATTTAGAGGCTAGCAAAAGAAAATCGATATATCGCTCAGGGTCAATTCCCAGATTTAGACATCGTCATGTGCTTGCCGACTTCAGGATGTTTGGCAGAAAAACGCCACCCTAATTGGTCGGTGAAGTCGAATCCAGTAAGGGACGGAAAAAAGAAATTAAAGAAGGTGCCGGTAGGTGTCAAGGTATAAAAGGGTTAGAAACCCCACCCAGAAGGCTTTTTCCGGATAGTTTCTTCACGAGCTCCTTCGTATAGGTTTCACGTGGTTTTCCTGAGTGGCGGGATTGGAGTTATCTCCGTCGTCACAACAAGGAAACAAAAGTGAGCGGGATTTCGATTCCATGTTTCCTATGGTAAGAAATGAGGAATGCCATTTAGCCAAAGGAAAGAAGGTATTGTCTAAGTGGTTCATCATCCAGTGGCAACTACGAGAAAGGGAAATCTGTAAAGAAGTCGGTGTCCACGTGGCGAGTTTCATAGTCATGGTATAGATGATTCTAAAGTGTGTTCTTAATTCAAGTACGAAAAGTAAAGATTGCATAAGCACAGTTTAATGCCAAAAGAACTTAGGAGTGACAGATTATAGGAGAGATCATACCAGGATAGTTCAATCGGAAAAAGGTAGAGGCCAATATAGAAAACTCAAGAGAAAAAGGTACTGTAAAAATCTCGTGTTAACTGAAAATCGTCTGTAATTGTAATCATTATTCTATTACTGAACTGTTGAAGAGACTAAGGAAATTTATACTAGGACTTTAGTGCATGACTGATTATAATGAAAGTATGCCTGTTAAATATTATATAAGAAATTACGTGTCCTGAGAATTATGCATGTGTATTGTAACGTATAGGAAAGTTTTACATGTCAAAGTTATGTGTTAGTACAGTGTAAGGATAATTTAATCTACATAGTTTTGGATAGTTAAATAGAGTGAACTGATCACATATGTCCATGTGCAACAGCATATAGCATATATTCAGACTAATATAGGGTTAACTAAGGTGTTAATTAGATCTGGGATTATACATATGATTGTATGTGTTGAATTTAATATGGCGGCATGATCACAATACCCATATAGGATCATAGCCAAATTACTTGTGATAAGCTAATGTTGTTTTGTAAATGTTTTCTTAGTATTGAATTGAATTATATTAGAAATTGAATTGTACCATACTAATGAGTTTAATAAACCTTTGTACATTGATAAACGTTGTCTGAAATTGCTGCCCAAAACCAACTTGTTGTGAATAGCTTGTAATTAATATTTAATTAGCTAAACTACATCCTGTCGGCTGCGCCATTTATGTTGTGTCCCAATTTATGATTATTATTCTATCTAGTGAAATTCTGCTTGTTTGCTATGCTTTCCCCCATGCATTGCTCAAACTGATTGAACCTGGAGAACTGCCGATCTGAGCCTGGAATTTCCCTGTCTCCTTGACTTAGATCTTTCTCTCCTCTCCTTACTCTCTTTAATATGTCCTTGCCCCTTTTCAGAATTGCCCTTCTCTTCAATTATGTTTATTGACCCATGAACATGTGCAGGATGGAGGTCTCCGAGCAATTGTTCGCGTTCCTTTACAGCATCGTAACATTCTCTTAAATTGGGACACAACAACATCACAACATTACCACCAAGATGTGAGAGCTTACCTCGACGAGAGTTTGCAGGAACAATGGATAGGGCTAAGAGGTGCAGTTTAGTTCCTCCCCACATACACACAATCTCCTAATTTAACACCCTTGGACTTCTACCTATGGGTGACTCTAAAGGATGTCATGTAACAGAGAAAACTAACTACACTGGTGGCCTTTTGTAAAGAAATTGAAATGGCATGTGCAGCAATCCCACTGGACACCTTGGCCAATGTTGCCTAAGCAGTAGTTCACAGTAATAATAAGTGTCTGGACACTAATGGTAACCACTTTGAGCACCTCGTGTAATTGTATAGTCAAAGGTAACTTGTATTCATCCCTTGATGTCTGTATAAATTTAGTATTACAATTTTTATACAGGTTTTTCTTTTGCTGAAGTGTGTAAACATTTTTTGATGGTTTCTGTATATGCTTTCTTAAAACCAGCTTGGAAACTATCTTCCTCCTACCACCATCAATAGATATAACAGATACAACTCTTTCCATACCAGGTGTCTATCGAGTATCCAACTCATGTCATCTTTCCTATTTTGGACAGACTAGCCATTCTGCCTTGATTAGAATTGAAGAACATCAAGACTACATTACATTTTTGGAATTTGACAAGTCGGCCTTGTTTTTCATGATATTGATGATAGGCGCAGAAGTTCTTTAGAAACAGACAAAACTTCAATCCGGCAAGTTCAAATTTGATCGTCTTTTCCTTGAAACATGTGAAGAGCTAAAAAATCATCTGAACTTGAAACGATCAGACAGCATGCCAATAACCAAGTTTTAGTAAGTGATCACACTATTAATTGTACATATGTTTTTTTTAATTAATAATTATTTTAAATAGATTTTTTTTTAATCAGCCTAACTTGCTACAATTGTTCCTTCTATATAATTGAATTACATAAAATTCATTCAAAAACTCCAATATATTTCATCCAACATTATGTGGACATCAGGAATATATACTTCAGCAGTGAGCGAGACACGAGTTAACATACGTTTGATTTATGACTCATTATTTTGATTCATGTTTTGAAGGTAGTTAACGATCTATCTTCCTGATGATGTCCACTTAACATTGGATGAAATATATAGGAGATTTTGAATGAACTATATAATTTTTGTTACATATGTAAGCTGTAAAACCTACTTCAATATGTCTAGTGCACATGTTCCATTAATAAATCAAAATTTTTCAGAAATAATTTTCTGAAAGCTTTCAGAAATTTTTTAATTATTTTCCAAGTAAATAATGTTTAATAACTTTTACTTCATTCACATAAATTTAAACAAATATATAGGCTTACAGTATAGGTTTGATATTGTGTACATATAGTATTTTGTGTGTGTGTGTGTGTGGTTTGCATGTCAAATACATAATTTTAACACTCACCAAAATGGAGGTGCCGACATACTCATCATAGCATAATGTTCGCCGCAAAAGCCATCCAAATGTAATATTAAATTCTTTTGTTGATGATGTGGAAGGATCACATAAAACTTAAAAAACAAAAAAAAAAAAAGAATAAAAGAAAATAAAAAAACAATTATCTACAAGCAGTACAATATCACAAATGATGTTGGTGCCTTATTATCTCAAGAAAATAATTTAAAATTTAAATGTAATTAATTCAATAAACTTTCTGGACATTACATTATACTCAATCTAATTAACATCTCATATCTAGAAACCGTTTTCTTACCAAAAGTTTCTGGTCTGACATACAAAATCGTGCCAATTTTAAAATGCCATGCATGACAGATAGCACCAACTATGTGCTATCTGTCATGCATGGCATTTGACTAACACGTGGCATGCTAATTGGCTGTAATAAAGTTTTATGCCAAAGAAGAGACTTCTCTCTTCAATTCAGAAGGAGCATTGCATGACCTGTTCCCACAAGTTGCTGGAATCCAATGTCAGCAGGGATGAAACCGTGGTCCTTTATTATGATCCTCTTTCCAAAGGGGAATCCATGGAGTGGTGCAAACCAGGTGAAGCACTACTGAGAAAAGCAAGGTTATTCAGTTCACCAAGATCTCTTGGTTGACTTCAAGGAAAGGAATACCACCGTGAATGCAGAATATTATGCATCCCTCCTGCACAACGATGCTCCAGTCCATACAGCTATTGCAGCAAAGGCTGCAGTGAAGGACTGTGGCTTCCAGGAGATTGAACACCCACCCTACAGTCCAGATCTAGCACCCAGCAACTACCTTTCCTTGAAACTGAAGAAATTCATATAAGGGAAAAAAATTGCAGATGTCAATGAGGTGAAAGATGCAGTTTTAGCCATTTTGCAGACAAAAGTAGTACAGACTATTTTTTCAAGGGCATAGAAATGTTAATTCATTGTGAAAAGTGTTGAAGTAAAGGGATATTATGTTGAAAAGTGACAGTTGTTTTCTTTCTATCAAAAGTCAGTCAGACCAGAAACTTATGGAACCACTCTCATATATTTCATGGGTCTCTAGAAAAAGTATGTTCTATCACAAAGTACAGGGTGTTCGGGATAAATTTGACAGTTTCGTAAGGAAAAAGAAAATCTTCTTTGTATCTATTAAATTTAATGAATTGACTAAAAAACATTACAGGCAGAGTTAATTACAATACTATCAACAAGATTTACTCAAAATAACCACCATTAGCATCGATCACAGCTTCAATTCTGCTTCGGAACCTCGAACAAGCTGATGCTACAGTCTCCCTGGGAAGGGCCGCAAAAACTGTTTTAATTTTATCCATTAACTGGGCTTTTGTATTACTGGAAGTGCGATTGGTGTCTTTTTCAACTGTGCCCCATACAAAATAATCCATGGGGTTAAGGTCTGGGGAGTTTGGAGGCCAAACATTTGGACTGGTGAAGTCGTAGAAATTTTCAGACAACCATTTTTGACTTTTCCCAGAGGTGTGGCAAGGGGCCGAATCCTGCTGCCATACATACGGCCTACCATTGGCTACCCTTGTTATCCAGGGCTTGACTACAGTTAGCAACTCCACGAACAAAGCCCGAATTCCAATGCCAGGGTTCTTCAACACCTGTTCCTGCAGATTTGCGAGGAATTCTGCTGTACGAACGCAATCAGATCGTCTGCTAGGGATCTTTCTTCTTGCTACATCCTCGTAGTCACCATTGCAAGTCTCTAGTTCATGCCTGATTGTTTTTACTGTATTCAGGGAGCATTGGGCAGCAGTCGTAATATCCTTATTTTGATGGCGGGCACGAATCATCATGATACAAGTTATTCTCTTCCATGATTCAGGTGGGTTCCAGCTATCCATCCTTTCTGACATCTTGTATATGAATGAAGAAGGGTCCAAACTTTTAAATGAAGAGAAGCGTGTGTTAATACATGTAACTTACGGAAAAATATAATTAATTATAAATATGTCAAATTTATCCCGAACACCCTGTATGTTCTAGAGTATTGCTTTATTACTGAAAAACTTTATATATATACTAGAAGGCTACGTCTTCCCCCCCCCCCCGCACACAACTCATCATACCGTGTCTTAAACACACTCAAACTCCTTGCAGACACCACACTCTCAGGCAAGGCATTCCAATCATTTACAACTCTGCACGAAAAAAACCTGCCTCTCACTCTCCTACTCACACCCTCTTTATACAGTTTCCAGGGATGACCTCTGGTTCTCCCCCGGTCTCCCACTATTTTCTGTAGAACTTCTCCAGCATTGATCCTATAACAACCCCTTACCAACTTGTAGGTCTTTATCATATCGCCTTTGGATCCTTTCACATCTCTTCATCCTTCTGAAAACCAGGTGACCAAATCTGGGCACAATAGTCCATTTGAAGACATGGATTGTATTCCTTGTGAAACACACAAGATAGACATTGTTCCAAATGACAACAGTAAAAGGAATGAATGAAGACAATGAGAAATTTATTCTGCAAAGTCTGAAGATGAACTGTGAAATGCTACTAAATAGTTGATACATGCATTTCAATGGATAGGGACTGAGGAAATTA
Organism: Typopeltis vanoorti; assembly: GCF_054136105.1. Classification (NCBI taxonomy): domain Eukaryota; kingdom Metazoa; phylum Arthropoda; class Arachnida; order Uropygi; family Thelyphonidae; genus Typopeltis; species Typopeltis vanoorti. Next base: position 132,124,671 of record NC_143555.1, read on the forward strand.
CAGATGATATCTCAGATGAACAGTAGCCATGGAAGTATTTGTCAAAGACAAAAACCTATGTGAAAGTGAATTAACTTGTAAGAGATGGATCATTAATCAATCTAACTGCTCTTTTCTGTGTTGAATCAAGTATTTGTAAGGGAAGCTTAGTGACATCATCACAAATGTGAGAAGAGTATTCAACAGATGAAAGGGATTTGTGATTTATACAGATCTAACAGTTATTTAGAGTTAAAATAATGTCTCGAGAAAAGAAAAATCCTTCCTAATATTTTAGATGCTGAAGTAGCAATAATTGTGATATGTTTGTGTGCAGAGAGAGAGAGATTTGATGTTAGGTAATTCTAAACAAGAAGAGAAATTTTGTTTAGAGATTTGGGTGCTGTCAAAAATAAAGCTGGAAGAAAAAGCTTTTTTGTAGGAAATAAGGTAGAATTGTGTTTAAACCACAGAAGAATGGTTTGGAAATCAAAGTTTAGGGCAGTAGCAGATGACATCAGAAGGGTGTAGTAACGTATAGTGCAAGGTTTATTAAATGAGATGGAGGCATGAAGTGGGCTGTCATTCATTAGCAAAGCTGTACAGTGGATTGATGGTCGGTAGGGTTTCTGTCCTGGGAATTCCTGGAACAAAATTCTTGGGAAATTTTCTAATCTTTCTTGTCTCAAGTTCTAAGAAAAATAACTCAAGATTCAAGACATTTCATAAATTTAAATTTACAAATCTGATACAAAAAGTGTAATTTATTATAAATTTTAATTTTGATAAAATAAGTATTGTATCATATAGATACACATTGATTTGTGTTTCCCTTAAATATAATTTTACTTACTGTCCACTTCCGTCGGGAACAGGTTGAGTCTTTCGTGTTTCCACAACAACCTCAAGGAGTCTCAGTTTCTTGCATGGCTGATGAGTGTCTATATGTTTGTCATCTGGAGTTGACCTTTATAGATGTTATCCATTTAGTTCTTGGTCTTCCTTTTTTTTTTCTTCTAATCTTGCATAGAGAATGAGGTTGGGTAGCCTTTTTGATGGCATTCTCTCGACATGTCCGTACCATTGCTGTTGTCTTCTTTTGATCTTTTCTATTAATGAGTCTGTATATTTTAGATCTTGTCTTACAGTTTCATTTGTTTTCTTTCTGTCTATTTTGTTTTATTTTTCTGAGACATTTTATCTCAAAAGCCTCCAGTTTTTGTATCTCTGTTCTTCTTGAGTGTCTAAGTTTCTGAAGCATATAGTGCAGTGGGTATTATGATTGCATTATATAATTTTATTTTTAGAGGTTTGGAGATTTTATTATTTTTCTAGGCTTATTAAATGATAACCATGCAGTCGATATTCTATGTTTAATAGTGGCCATGGTATCTAAGTGTTCTGTCATTACTGTTCCTAAATAGTTGAATTGTTTTACTTGTTCAATTATTGATCCATTCAAGGAGAAGTTTACTTTGTCTTCATTTTTTCCAATTATCAAGATTTTTGTTTTGTCTGTATTTATGGTCATGCTGTATTCTTTAGCTGTATTATTTAGTTTGGTTATTAAGTTCACCATCTTTTCTTTTGTGTCTGCTGTATACAATGTCATCTGCATATTTCATGTTATTAAGGTTATAACCATTTAGGTTGACCCCTTTTTCTCCTTCTTGAACTATATCCTCTAGGTAGATGTTAAAAAGATATAGGGAGATGGGACATCCTTGGGCTACTCCTTTACTGACATTTATTTTATCTGTTATACTGTTCAATTTAATTATTGCTTCTGTGGGGCTATAATATTTTTCTAAGAACTCTAGGGTATCTTCATCGATTTGTTTCTGTTTTAATATTCTTAATAAAGTTACTCTGTTTATTGAGTCGAATGTCTGTTTAAAATCTATAAAACAGTAATAGATATTTTTGTTATGTTCCCAGTATAATTCTGCTATTCATTTTATTACAAAGATCTGATCCAATGTGGAGCATTTTTTTTTGAAGCCTGCCTGTTCTTCACTAAGAATGATCTCATATGTGCTCTTTATTCTGTTCTATAATACTCTTGTAAATATTTTGTAAGCATGGCTGAGTAATGTGATTGATCTGTAATTTTTACAATTTTTCTTATCACCTTTCTTGTAAATTGGTATGATAATTCCTTTCTCCAATCTTCTAGTATTTCTCCTGATTTAATGATTTTGTTGAAAAGTGTGGTAAGGAATTTTAAAGTTATTTGCTTTCCTTCTTTCCAGAGTTATGATGGAATTTGGTCTATCCCTGGTGATTTCATTTGCTTTAGAGCAGTCTCCACTTCCGATGGAAGGATCATTAAGGCATCATGTTTTGAGTTAGTGTGGGGCTTTGTTATTCTTAAAGGTTTCTTGGTAGTGTTCCATCCATATTGCTTTTATCGCATTTGGATTTCCTGTTTCCTTACCCTGATGGTTGATCATTGTTAGAAGTAGTGGTGAAAAGTTTTTTGTAATTTCTTTAATTGTGTTATGTAATGTTTTTGAGTTATGGTGTTTATATGACTCATTGCATTTTTCTGCTTTTTAGTTTAGCCAGTTTTCTTTAGCCTGTCTGCAGAGTTCATCAATTTCGTTTTTGAGTTGTTTGTATTTCTTCTTGTTTTCTTCTGAGGTATGTCTGTTTATTTTTGTTTTTAGTTTTCTTTTTTCTTCACATTTTTCTAAAATTTCAGATGTTACCCATTTATTACTGGGCTCTTATAAATTCCTAAAGTTTCCCTTGCCGAGTTAATTAATATTTCTTTTCCTGTTTTCCAAAGGTTTTTGGTTTCATCTGTTTGAGTCCTATTTATTTCTTCAATTTTCCTAATGTAGTCCTAATCTTATTTGATTACTTTTTAACTTTTCCATGTGGAGTTTATCAATTCTATTTCTTTTATAGTTGACTTTGAATTTTATCCGTATTGTTTCAAAAAGGAGTTCATGGTCTATATCCAGCTCTAAGCTTTTGAGTGTTTCTACATTTTTGATTGAGATTTGATAGGCTTGATATTTGTCATACTTGCAGTAAGATTTTCTTAGAATTGCCAATAATGCCTCCTCAAAATTTGTCCCAAGAAAATTTTAAAGTTAATGAGACAAGAACATTTAGACCTTCCCCAAGGTATGTCTGAATATACATCATATGTCATACTTTTAAAGTATGTCTAAATATATCATTTATGTTTTAATTTTTATTCATAGAAATCACAGAAAACCCAGTGTTTTTATACTAGGGGTGCCCCTTAAAAATACAAGCATTTGCTATATTGAACTGATTTGTATTTTAGAGGAACCATATAAAAAAATTTCAGAAAGATAGCATCTATGTGCAATAATTTTGAAAAATATACTGTGGCTAAAACAACAAATGGATGCAACAATTTGGAAAGCTTAGTTGAAAATTCACTATGGCTTAATTATGCTACTGTTGACCAGCAATTTATTATTTTAAAGATATTAAATTTTAAAGATATATAAAAATTTTAAATAGATTTAAAAATATATTTTTTTAAAAATATTTTCATGAGTTTAAATTGTATAGTTGTTGGAATTCACAGGACTTGGAAAAAAATGTCTCAGGAACAGAAAAATAGCCATAACTCAGAGATCAACCAATACAGAAGGAAGAAAGTGGGTGAGAGAATAAAACCTTGTGCAACCATCCCCCAGCATCAGTTGCACAGTTAGAAGATAACAAAGCAAGCCAACCACTATCACATGTGTATGTTGTTAGAAAGCTGGTAACCAATCTGCAAAAGTCTGGTTCCAGACCCTTTATCTCCAGGCCTTAGAAATAAAGAGCAATCAAATGAGATGCATCAAACTTTTCAATGCTATTTGTCCAAAGATGGTGGAGTGACATAACTAAGCAGGTCTCCTGTTGATGTATAATGGCAGAATTCATACTGAAGTTAGAGAAAATGGATAGAGTTGTCACCTTTCTTATGTGATAACTTATGAATGGAATAAGAAAGCATTAAAAAAAAAAAAAGGGAGCAATGTACAAAAGGAGACAAGTATGAAGTATAGAACAATCAGAGAAATGCCATCAGGATCAAACAGTTTTTTTTGTTATCCAATTTGGACAGGATTCGGATCTCTTTCTGGCAAAGATCAAAGGGCTGTTGAGTGTTTGGAATGGCTGGGAAACATTTGCCAAACTCAATTATGCAAGAACTAGAGAAAAAATAAGAAGTCAAAAGATTTACTTTATCCAGTGGTGATTATTATTATTATTATTATTATTATTCCTGATACCTCCAAGGAGTCCGAAGACTCATCGCGGGAGGATATCTTCAACTGTCTCTACACCTTACCTCTACTACGAATCAACGCCATCTACCGCCCACCTCCAACACCACCACAACTAGTAATTTTTGTCTGTAAATTGCGTGTGTTCTGAAGGGCCGATTTGTATGTATGCGGGATGAAAAACCGGAGTTTCCGGGAGAAAAAACCCTGCTACCTCCGTATGAGATCGGCTAACTCACCATCGATTTCAATCGATGGTGAGTTATGCCCAATAGAGCTTTGCAAGAGACCAGAAGGTGACTGACATTTGGAGAAGATAAAAGTTTTCTGCTTCTAGCTGTTTAAAATCAATGTTGGATGTGTTTAAAGTGTTCTTAGAACTATTCCAGGTTAGGTATAAGCCTGGGAAGAGCTCTTTACCATTAAGTAAAGGAAGCTGGAGATTTCAAAGAAATCCAGTCAGGGTATGCCTGGTTCTTCACTTGATAGCCTTGGCACACTTTTTGAAAAACCAAGGTTCAGATAGGAGACAAGAATTTAGAGTAGAATGGAGATTAAAGATTTCCGTTTTATTGGGTAAGAAGTAGAAAGATCAAAACAAAGATTAGCATTAATACTAGGATTAGAGATTAGAAATTACAAAGATTATCTTTGTAACTTTGGTTTTTCTTTCTATTGTCTATGAAATAAAGAATTTCATCTCCATGTGTAATAATTTTTGATCCATTTATTTTCTGTTTTCTCTCAATAATAGGCAGAAGTAAATAGTATATTTTCTGCTCTTTTGTTTCTGCATACATATGGTTTTTTTACATTTACATCCTCATGCTCATAATATAATATTGATTAGTATTTCTGTTAACGTTGCCATGTTTGGCAGAGTCTCAGCTTGTAATGTGCTATTAACAGGTGATGGTCAGTATCTGCATCAACTCGTCTGTGGTTGCAGATGTTTCTTATACATATCATGCTTAACGTTTATCATTATATGGTCTATTTAGTTGCTTATCGTTCTATCTGAGAGAACTAAGTTTATTTATGGATATTTCTTCTATGAAAGTATGTGGTATTAAGCCATCTGGAGGATGCAGAGTTAATAGCTATTTGCTAACTGAAGTAAAAAATGCTAATGTAAAATTTCGATGCAGCAAGAATTTTTTTCTTAACTTTACATCGAATTTTACAAGAGATCACAAACATTGTATACAGAAAGAAATTGATTTTACGCTGATTGGGAATTTTTGTTTTATATATAAGGTTTTTGTTATAAAGTTTTTATATATATAAAAAATTTATAACAAAAGTTATAAATTTTTTTTTGTGAGTGAATCAAAATACCATACAAGTATGTATTAAAATGGAATGTTAAGCTGCTATTTCAAGGCCAATGCCTTTGAAAGCGGCCTGTAAATTTAGTGGTTCCAAGTTGAAAGAAAGTTTAGAAGCCTTATTTGGAAATTATAAAGTGCCTTCAATTGTTCAAAGCTTAATTTAATGCATGTCCCAAGGACAGTGCAACAACAGGCAGCGAACAACTAAAGGCTCTCCCGCATATTGTTTTTGATTGTTCTGGGGGTAACAAAAGTAAACAACAACTCGAAGGTCACATCCCCTTTGTGCGCAGGAATGCTAGGGGTTCTCAACCCTTATTCCAGGGACTACAAGAGGGAGTATTAGACAGGACCCAGAAGTATCCATGTCTCTCTTTTATCCAGGCATCCAGAGGCAAGAGATACAAGATGTAACAGGCGAAGGCAGTATGCAGCGGTGTATGCCGGTACGCATAGGAAGAAGGAAGCAGGTATGCAAAAATGCAGTCTCCTCTCGTAGTATCTTGGAATCCAGCATCGCAGGTCCGTTCGACGTTCGAAGAAAAGTAGGGGATTGTCTATAAAGAAGTCCACCGTAAATATGCGTCACGCCCCGGGAATTCTTGGAAGTGCGATGCTGCTAAAAGAAAGAAGCCCGCACAAGTATACATGGTCAGGACGAAAAAGCAGTATCGGTACGACATGATCCGATCCCCCAAAAATCTTCTACAATGCGACGGAACCAGACCAAAGGAAACCAGCACGAATGATGAGACCCAGAAATAAAAGAAGCCTGCAGAACCAGATAAGAGACAATAGAGCCAGTTCAACAGTGAGTATTTCCTTGAAGTATTTATATATTTGGCCAGACGTTTATAAAGTTATATCATGTTTGTATGTTCTGGACTGAGGTTAAGAATATGCTGGTAGTGAATTAGATATAGCATATTTGTTGGTTGAAGTACATATATTCAGCGGGACATATATATAAAAGTTAAATTGTAATGGTTTGTCCCAGACTAAGAGACTAAAGAGCAGCTGATATAAATATACCCCCCCCCTGTTTACAATGCTGCAACAGCCAATAGGATCAAATCCACAGTAAGTAAATTAGATAAAAGTGGACTGGAACAGTTTCATAAATTAAGATCAGGCAACTAAACAGAAAAGAGTATAAATATAGCGTAAAAGAAATTTTTTTTTAACCATGAATGTAAACAATGTTGATTCGGGAGTCACCAATACTGATAAAATGGGGGATAGAGAATTTTTCAGAACAGTGAATGCTCACCTTTTAATCCCTCAATTCTCTGGAGAGGACCACGATGATGTGTTGTCCTTCTTCAAGTTCGTTGAGGAAATGAGGAACGTCGGAAACTTTTCAGACTCCCAGCTACTGATATATTATCATGATCTATCTGATTATATTATCATATTAAGGAATAAACTGATTGGCAGGGCTAAAAACTTTTTGTACTCCTCTCCCATACTGAGAGACACTTTGGAGTACAATAAGTTTAAAAATACCCTAATGTCTCAGTTTTCAAGACTAGAAGCGTGGGTCCAAACCTGTGGAGGCTACAGAAATGCAAGCAGGAAAGGAAAGAGACTATCACAGACTTTTACAATAGGCTGCTCACCTTAGCAAATAGCTTGAGTGTGCCAGATGAGGAAAAGAGCCATTTTGATTGGGCTGTCCAACCAATTCAGGCTAGGAGTGAGAGAGGAATATAAAGAAACAGCATATAATAGGAAGATAAATAACTTAGAAGACAGCTATCAGGCAATAAAGGAAAGGGAAGAAAGGTTAGGCGATCTACATCCAGCATCTAGTGACAGTCAAATACTCAACATTTCAGAGGTGTCAGAATCAAAAGGTGAGAATAAGAAAGAGAAGAATCTTACTAATCCTAAAGAAAAGAGAATAAACTAACAGAAGGTAGAAAAAGAGGAAGATAAGGTTAAAGAAATATATGAAGTAGACCACAACATACAGACAACCTCTGATTCTTTTAACAGAGAACTACAAGCCTTTATCAAAAAGAGAGGTAGAAAAGCTACAGCAGCCCTTAATGGAGAAGCTTAACTCCATTCTCGATCAATTAGGGGAGATCAAAGCAAAACCCTCATTGGAGAACTTAGACTCTGAGCGAACACACAACAAAAAAAAGAAAATAGGAGAGAAGCACCCCAGTGCTACAGATGCAGAAAATTTAGGCACATTGCCAAATACTGCTCTCACAGCAGAGGGAACTATGACAAGAATAGAAGATTTGAGGCCAATATGGTAATGACTCACCACCATCCCACACAGAGGACTAAGAGATGGCCAAGAAGCATTAGAAGTCAGCAGGAAAGCTCCATGATGGTAATAAAGGGGAAAATTAAAGGGGCAAAATGCAGAGTTTTGCTAGACACTGGTTCCAAAGTTTCAGTGATAACCGGATATCTATTCAGGAAGTTGCAATCCCGAGTATCCGATTGGGACTGACTTTCTTAAGAAACACAAGTTCTCATGTGATTATTCAAAGGGGGAGATTTCTATATCAGGATACAACGAGGGTGCCGGGATGAGAGGTAGTTGGAGGCATTGCACTGGCAAAAGTATTAATGAGGTCAGCACAGAAAACGACCATTCCCAGCTAGAAAAGGGGGGAGCTAAGGAAAATAAGATTCTGGATCAGAAGGATGAGGAAAATTCATTGCCTGACTCCCCAGCTATTAGAGATACTGGACAGGTAAAAGGGGGAGAGACCTTACGCATCTCAAGTGTCAAGGTGGCGGCAGATGAAAAGGAGGATACAGAGACCACAATGAAAAATATAAGGAATGTAATAGAAGTAAACGTTACAGAGATATGCAAGAGTAGAAGCCAATACCCAGTACCGGAAGAACTGGTACTGGGTATTCATGAAGGGGGTGGGCCTTTGTAAAAATTTGATGTAGCTTAATAATGCCAGAAAGCCTTACATCAATTTTTACAGAAGTCAAGCCCTGTAAGGATGTTATAAAAATAACCTGTATATCTGTATATAGTTAAAACAGTTTGTTAATGTAAATAATCCCATAGGGACTGTCTGTACTTACTGCCCTAAAAAGGAAAGTTCTAGATTGTATTACACAAAGGCAATACCTTGCCACCAGAAAACTTTGTATATTAGCTCCTTATAAGAATATATGAAAGTTGTTTGTGAATTCCACCTGTAAACACTCAAGGTCAGTGTCAGACAGACCGACAAACTTCAGATGCACTTCTGCTGCCCTGTATATAGTTAAAACAGTTTGTTAATGTAAATAATCCCATAGGGACTGTCTGTACTTACTGCCCTAAAAAGGAAAGTTCTAGATTGCATTACACAAAGGCAATACCTTGCCACCAGAAAACTTTGTATATTAGCTCCTTATAAGAATATATGAAAGTTGTTTGTGAATTCCACCTGTAAACACTCAAGGTCAATGTCAGACGGACCAACAAACTTCAGATGCACTTCTGCTGCCTGAAACAAATAGGATTAAAGGAGTGTAGAAGAAGATCAAAGAAAGGGTCAGTGTCAAGGAAAGAACAAGGGATCGCACCGAAATATTCGGGGTCCCATGTCTTCGTGCAAGGATCCAAAAGTTTGTGAATAAAAGGCATTGGCCGGAAGGTCAAGTGTCGGCAATCCATAGGTCGTCATCGGTTACTCATAGGTTGTCACCGGTACCCCAGTGGTTGTCCGTTGGATGTAAGCCATCGAGGACGCGACTTCAGGAGAAGTCATGCCAGTGGTCTGAAAGAAAGATGACAGGAGCCAGTCTGCCAGGCAAAGCTTTTGATTTGATGACAAACCTTCGGCGGGAGCTATCGTCCATACAGAGGAATTTTCGAGTGGGAAAGAATTGTTCCGTTAGTTTAACGTGCACGCAAGTACTCTTCAAGCCGAAAATCTTCACCCGAGCGACGGGAGGACAGCGCCCCAACAGAAGCCAACAGTAAATCTATCGCCGGCAAAAAAAAGGGGGAGAAAACCTGATACGGGAGGAAAAGGTCAGGACTCCAATCCGAAGCCAGGGAATGAGAATAAGCAGTGGGTAGCAGCCCTAAAGTGAGTTCAATTTTTTTCTTCAATTTTGTGAATTATAGGAGAACTTTATTAGGGAACTGTTAAGATTAAACTGCTGAATTTGAGCAAAGTTAATGGTTGGATTTAAAAATGTTTAATAAGTAGTAGAAGATTATGTGTGTAACAGTCAGAGAGTAACAGTTAGTTAATGGTGCATTTTGCTAGAGTATTATCTTAATATCAGAAGGATTGAACTTTTATGTGTAATGATATTCTTGTGTGTATAACAATTAAGGAGCAACGGTTTGTTAATAGTATAATTGCTTAGAATAGAAACTTGATATTGGAAAGGAGTGGGTATTTATGTGACATGATTATCATAAATTGAAAGGGAATCTTAACATAATTGTGCTATTTAGAGTTAAACTAAGCATTTTTTTTCTTTGATGAAATAATAGTGTAAATTGTTTTATGGTAAATAAATGTTAATATTAGAGCCCATTAGTGGGAACCCAGGAGAAAGGATAATAAAGGATAGATAGTAGACCACGACTACAGATATTAATTAATCTGGGATAATTTGAATATAATGGGAAAACTACTGGACGCACTTACCACTTCTTATTACTAGAAAACGGATATCAGTGGTGCAGCTTATCAAATAAATTTTCTGGTGTTCAAGGAATAAGAAGGCAAGTGTGAAAGGCAGTTAGAATAAGCAGAAAAAGAGTCATAGCATAAAGTAATATATATAGGAAGGAATAGACTAACATTATAGAAGGCACGGAAATACCTAAAGTAAAGAAAGGTAAAGAGCATATAAAAGGATAGATATAGTAGAGAACCCCCCCCCTTTACACTAATACCATGCAAACTATCTGAGCCAACTAGTCGATATCTTGTTTCTTTCTAATATTAACATTACAGTCACTCATGACTAATTTTATACAATGCTCATATAAAGAATTATATATATATCCTTTCCAGATTTTCATAAAATTTATCTTTGACATTGTCATCTGTTGGTGTATAACTATACTGACAACTGCAACATAAAACAAATGACCAGAAATACAGATAACAGAGTATATCATATACTTGTGTGGAAGTTTATATATCACAAGTTGCTATCATATACCATAAAATCAATAACCATAAATTTTAATGTCTGTTATTATATGTCCCACTGCGACTCTGCATTTTTCTGGATGTTTCTATGACCCAGCCATCTTATTTCTTGTACAGCTAGGAAATGAATACTGTAATTTGTTATTGTGTTGATAAAACAATAAAGGAATTAAAGTTTAAACAAAGTTTTTATATTCCATGTTCAAACTTGTAGTCCATTAGCCATCTCCAAGTGAAGAGTACAGTTTATAAACCTACTGAGGCAACTGATGTGAAGCAACCACAGTATTTGCTTAAAATTGGATAAAAGATTCAAATAAGAATATAAGTTCTTGTCTAGTATATTGTAATTTCTACAGTTTGTAAACCCAGTGCATGTAAATCCAATGTAACTTACAGATTTTTTTTACATCAAGCAGGCTGTCAGTTTATTACAATGGTTGTAAAAACCTCCTGGCCTGGGGGATGTTACAACCATTGCAATACCATCACCACATGCACATGAACACACACAAAAAGAAGGTTTGGCTTCAGAAAGAAATATACACAAGCAAAGCTGTTCTGCTAACAAACTATTGGAACTGATGACAGAGATATTATGATTATTCAAAATATATACTAGTATTAAGAAACTACTGTGGCAGCAGATGGATCAAGATAAAAACAAGCCACTATCAGAACTGTATATTATTAACACTACATTTTAACAATTATTCAAAAATGATAGTCAATGGCACTCTCAAAAATATGGGAGAAGATATCAAAATAAATGGAAACTAATAAACAAGATATGCTGAAAATACTCTTCTTTTGGCTTTCTGAAATCCTTTTCATGATGAAAAGGACCTTCAAAATTTATTAGATTTAATAAATGAGCATAGATGAGATGGGACTAAAAGTGTTAGGTGAAAAGGTCACCTAATAAATTAGTCCCATTTATTATATATTATAATAGTGTAGTTAATTTTTATTTATTTCTTCTAAACATACTTATAAAGAAGTTGAGAAGTTACAAAGACAAAATGTATTAAAAAAATGTATTAAAAAAATACTCAGCCAACCAGACCAACAATACATTATTATCAGCCTGTTACATTCCACTACTATGAAAAGCCTCTTCCAATAAAAACCATTCTCCTCTCTCTCTTTCTCCTATAGGCTATCCTCATCCAGCTATTTTCTGCCATTTCTATGATTCCTAATAGAAATGGTAGAAAAGAGAGAAGTGGCCTCCCTCCACTTCCTCTCTATCTTTCTCTGGGAATTCACATCTGTTATCTTTTATCCTGGTTAAGTAGTCAACCCAGTTACACTATAGTTACTTGGTTCCATTGTAAAAACAATTTTTATGGTCTGCCTATATTTTTTCATCATTTGTGCTCATTTAATTCATAATATACTTTTCTCCATTCTTCTTTGCAATGTTCTAATTTCCTATTCTCTCAGCAAACAGGTTTGGACCCATTATATTCATTTGAACAATAAAGGAGAATTCAGTGGATTCCTTATAAGAATTAGCAAGCTGTCATTCATATGCTAGCCCCAAATCTTCAGCAGTTCCATGGTTTGGTTATTCTGAATGTATTTCTATCTCATGTCTGCTATCAAAGAATATTATTCACATTATTAAGCAAGATGAAACTTTCTGAACTATTAATTGCTATTTTTTTTTCTGAATAAAATCTATATTACATCCTATTACTTACATGTTCAGTTCATTTATTATTGCCACAAATTTAATAGTGTCTTCTGAGATCATCAGCAAATCAAAGATGACCAAAATAGTTTAGCTTTTTTTAATATAGCTATCTAAAGATGGCTTCATTTTCTTTTCTTCTACTTTTTTTTTTAGATAGCAATACCCTTGTTGCACCAACTGAGTTTATGGAATACATGTTCAAGTATAGCTGTAAAAAAATGCCACTAACTCTTATTAATTAGGATGTGACTGACCCTTGTGACTGTGCAAATGCTGCTTCACTTGACTACTGATGTAAAAAGCTCTTACCATTTGATATAGTTAATGCTTACACCTTGTTCCAGAAAGCATCAAAGTGAGTGGCATAGACAAGAGAGTCAAGAGTCAAATACTTTATTACAGCCCAGGAAAACAGTTTACAGAAATCTGTTATATTCATTATAATTTCTGATAACTGGATTTATTATATGCAAGTGATTGATTGTAAAAAAGTTCCTCCCTCCCTCTTACACAGAATAATTCTGATGAACTACTTAATGTAAAATAAGATGCATTGGTCAATAGTTTTTTTTTATATCTCATTAACAATCGCTCTTGTGCAAAAGAAGCACCCTTGATTTTAATCACCGATCTGGGACGGATTAAGTGATGATAATATTGTTGTTGTAGAATTTCATGCGAGTATGTAACTATTCTTCAAGTAATATGAAAAGCAATACTTTCATTTTTCTTCATTTCTCTTGGTATTTTGGCAAGATATGTAATTTTTCCTTAAATATTTATTAATAATGGATTAACTTGTTTTTCATTTAGCTGTGAAAAGTATGTAGACATTATTTCCACAGAAATACTCATTAGCTCCTTGATGCGATTAATTTGTGCATTTATTTCTGTTTTATTTGATGTAAGTTGGAATGGTAAAACTATCCACAGGATTTCTCTCTCTCACATGGGCTATTTTTATATCTGGACTAGTTGTGTAATCTATTTCAACTATTAAGCTGTCTGGAGAACACCATAACCACACTCAATTTTAGTTTCTCTTGAAGGAATTTTGTCATTGCCAGCAATTTACTTAAAATGAACCAACTTTTCTCCTCTGGGGTTTCAAGATCTAAAACCAAACTGTACAATCAATGTCTCTACAAATGAAAGACTTTTCTCTATCAAGAATTTAACATTCATTATAAACACTATGACTGTGATTGACTTTGTTTATCTATTGTATTGTAAAGTAATCAATTTCAGTATTTACTATGGGAGCTTCTAGTGCATGGAACAAGATTATGATCTTTATGGTACTGTCAAGTGTTTTTAATATTCAAAGAGGTTATATGTTTCAAAATATCCCTTCAGCTCTATTATATTTGGTTTCAGTTTGTTGATCAAGAATTTTACCTCATGTTACTGCTTGGTTTCTTCAATGTAATAAAACTAGTTTTGACTCTTCAGATCAATTATCTGTTTATAAGCTTTTTCTTTATTTCTGTGAGGCCTAAGCATTTTGCTGTTTCCAGTGTCTTATTAAGTTCTTGGTATGTAATAATCTATTGTTAGTGTTTTCACATTTAAGGCTAAAATGATTATTTTAAAAGCTTTCACATTTAAAATTTTAGCCAAGGATTTTCCTATTACACAGCACGAGTCAGGTTGCTTTATAACTGGAAAAAGACTACACATTGTCATTAAAGAATGCAGAGAACTGACTGGGGTGTCTGATATAATGTCTAATCCTCACATTAACATGCGTGTCCCATTGGTAGGTACAGTGAATAGAGAAATATCAGCTACTGGAAGAAACTCAAGCTTACCATCGAGAAAACGAAGAACAAATCCAACATCAGAAGAACTGAAGATGACAGCCATTAATATAAGGAGTATTAATGGAAAGGAAGGAGTAGTGATGGCATTCAATACCAAATATGAAGATAAACTTCTTGTTTGGAAGCAGCTTCAAGTAAATTTGGAAAAACACTTGAATCCGAAATCCTCAACTTTGTTCCTCTGGAGATAGATACATCCTTCCAGATTTTAGACAAGTCTCTGACTGTTGCTTTAAAACTATTCCTAATCTCATAAGGCATATTGCAGTAACTGGACCATATTTTTTTTATTAAGCTAAAAGCACAATAAAGAAATAAAACCCAACATGTTTCGTAAGTCGTTTGACTTACATCTTCAGGGGTAAAAGGTAACTGAAAGTTAAAACAACAAAAAAGAGAAATTAATAGTTCATACTATACAGTTGTAGCCGTCTGACTGTTTATAAAATTAAAAAATCAGAATGCAGATTCAAAGCAGTGCTAAGTTTAAGCAATGCTGGATGATGCCACGTTATGTTGTTCACGATCATAATGTCCGAGGTCTGACTGAGGTATATTTTTTTTATCAAAGCTGACCAAACTTGGTGTAGAATTAAGCCTTGGTTTTTATTGCATTGTGTTGGAATTCTAAGCATGTTTGCAGCTTCTTTAAATTTCCTTATGTAACAGCTTTTTTTCTATATAAGACATGTTTGTTTTCTGCCGGAATACATTGTGGCCAGTGGAAGTGGTATGGAAAGCTAGACCTGATTTGTGTTCTCTTCTGTTTTGTACATCCTTTTGGTGTTCGTTCATGCATATGTCCCCAGATCTTCCTGTTTGTCCTACGTAGCAGATGCCGCAAGAACAATAAATTTTATAAACACCTGCTTTTTTAAAGGATGATGTGGAGGTTTCGGGGAATATAGAAACTTGAAATTTTTTCCAGTGGCAGAAAGGCTACTTTGATGTTATGTTTGTTTAGTAATTTAGCCATCTTGTCTGTAATATTCTTGATATATGGAAGTGTGATGGCGTTTTTGAAATCTTGTTTCTATGGGATGCTTGTAGGAGATGTGTTGATTATAGCGATATTTTTGTCTGATTTTAATTCTTTGAGGGATGTGTATTCCGTGTAAGGAAGGTTCCTTTGAGGTATTTGCTTTGCAATAGTAAAGCTGTGCTCTGTATGTGGATGAGATCTGATGTATCACCAGGTAAATTTCTTATTCCTTTTTCTATTTGAGCGATTATGTCAAACTTATAGCGAACTAAAATCAGAACAAAAATATAATTATAATCAAAGCAGATAAAGGGAATGTAACAGTAGTTTTGAACTCTGAAGATTATAACAATAAAATGAAAACTCTTCTTGAAGATTCTAATACCTATAGACCTTTAGACAGAGATCCCATATGGCATGCTCACAATAAAACCAATGATCTAATTAAAAAGATGCCTAATTGGACTGAAGAACTTAAAAGAACTCTACAATCAAAACACCCATTAGTTCCAAGAATTTATGGTGTACCAAAAATACATAAGATAGGTATTCACTTAAGACCGATAGTGGATGGAAGAGACTCTCCGACCTCTAATTTAGCAAAACATCTCACTAACATGATTTTACCTCACACAAGAAAAATATCTTCTTTCATCAAGAATAGTGCATATTTTATTGAGAAGGTAAAAGATATTTACATTAGACCTTCAGACATCTTAGCAAGTTTGGACGTTATCAGCCTATTTACAAATGTTCCAAGAAAAGAAACTGTGAATCTCTTTGAAAACCTCTTTCCTCTGGACATCGTAGATCTTTATAAACATTGTATAAATAATATTTTTTTCATGTATCAAGACAAATTTTGGGAACAAAAAGAAGGATTGGCTATGGGCTCTTCCCTCTCTCCAGCTTTAGCTAACCTATTTATGGAAAATTTTGAAAATAATGCATTAATCAATTATCATAAAAAAACCAAAAATGTTGTTACGCTATGTAGACGACATTTTCATCATTTGGCCAGGAACAACAGATGAACTAATTGCTTTCAAAAATTACCTGAATAATTTACATAAGAATATAAAATTTACTTTAGAACAAGAAGAACTTAGAAAACTTCCTTTTCTTGACATCCTATTAGAAGTCAATGAAAAAGATAATAAACTTTCTTTCTCAATATATAGAAAACCCACCAACACAGGAAGATTTCTTAATGCAGCCTCACACCACCACCCTTTGCAAAAAAATAGGTCTAATAAAAACCCTGAGGGACAGAGCTTATAATATTTCCAGCACAAAAAAAACAGAGAAATGAAGAATTGGAATATTTAACACAGATCCTCAAAAAAAAATGGTTATGAAATCAAAAAAATCCTCCACACACCTCCTACAAGCATCCCACAGAAAGTGGAATGCTTGTAGGAGGTGTGTGTAGGATTTCAAAAATACCATCACGCTTCCATATATCAAGAATGTTACACACAAGATGGCTAAATTACTAAACAAACATAACATCAAAGTAGCCTTTCTGCCGCTGGAAAAAATTTCAAGATTTCTATATCACTCGAAACCTCCACATCATCCTTTAAAAAAACCAGGTGTTTATAAAATTTATTGTTCTTGAGGTATCTGCTACGTAGGACAGACAGGAAGATCTGGGGAAATACGCATGAACGACACCAAAAGGATGTACAAAACAGAAGAGAACACAAATCAGGTCTAGCTTTCTACCGGCCACAATGCTCTGGCAGAAAACAAACATGTCTTATATAGAAAAAAATTGTTACATAAGGATATTTAAAGAAGCTGCAAACATGCTTAGAATTCCAACACAATGCAATAAAAACCAAGGCTTAATTCTACACCAAGTTTGGTCAGCTTTGATAAAAAATATACCTCAGACATTATGATCGTGAACAACAGAATGTGACATCATCCAGCATTGTTTAAACTTGGCACTGCTTTGAATCTGCATTCTGATTTTTTAATTTTATAAACAGTCAGACGGCTACAACTGTATAGTATGAACTATTAATTTCGCTTTTTTGTTGAAAAGTTTTGTAAGTCAAATGACTTACGAAACTTGTCAGGTATTTCTTTATTGTGCTTTTAGCTTAATAAAAAAAATTTGGTCCAATTACCGAAATATGCCTTATGAACTTCTAAACCACAGAAACCTCCACTTACAACATATTCCTAATCTTCTTCTGACATCTTCTGTACAGCAATTCTTCACATTAATAATTGGTCGCAGGTACCCGAAATTGCCGATTTCTCAATTCTTTCTCCATTACAGTACATTTGATTCTCAGCAGCTTCTCTGTCTGTATTTCCTTTGACAACCATAATCTTTGTCTTGCTAAGGTTGAGTTGAAGATCTCTGGTCTTACTAATCTTATTAACTTTGTCAAGAATTTGTCCTAGTTCTTCCTTGTCATTACAAAGGAGAACTGTATCATCAGCATTGTAATGAAGGAAATACAGGAAGGCAGTTTGATATAAAATCAGGTGCAAGACAAGGATGCCCATTATCTCCACTCTTATTCATCATGTATATGGATCACATTATGAAAGAAAGTGGCACTGAACGCGATATTAAAATTTGTGCTATTAAACTTAGCTCTTTGTTTTATGCAGATGATGATGTACTACTAAACATATCTAGTGCAAATCTCCAGTGTAATGAATAGCTGTTTGTTGGTATTGTAAGTCTGTTTGGTTACTGCGCTATTGTAATATCTTTATTCTAATTGGCAGTGCGCTTTTGCTTTCGTAACCTTTCTTACTTATTCTATTGTGTACTATTGTTAAGTTGTGAATGAAGATATTTTATATGTTTTAATATTTCATTCACATTTAACATAATCCACCATGTCATAAGCAAGACTTATAAATATTATTTGTTGTTAGTCTCTTGCTTGTAATATATTATTCAATAAATGCTTTCAGTTTTGTTTGTTATTAATTAATTATTTAATCTTAGAATATGTAATAATGAAAAGACTATATATAAATATGTCATTCATTTTATTTAGTTTATTCTATAAAATTTATTATAAGAAACTGTGTGTAAGCATATTTAAATGTATATTATATGAATTGTAAAATATTCTTTTAATTTATTTTATTTCTGTATGTAAGAGTGATTTTATGATTGAATTTGATTGGCTGCTGAAGGAGAAATGGAGCTTGTTTTAATCAGCGCGTGTTTAGAAAGTGAACGGCTGTGATATGGAGTGAAGCCAGTAGATGTAAGCTGAACTAGCTAGAACCGGATTTTGGCGGGAAGAATGAACGATTTTAATTGGAAAATGAAAGTAAAGAAGAGGAGAAGCATTCAGGACAGCAAGGAGTAAAGTAACGGGTGGCAGTAAGGGGATTTGGGAAATGCCATAAATCGATTAAAAAAGGACTGGGAATTAATAGGCAATTCGGAATATTTCTACGGAATTCTAAAATTACGACAAATTCCAATTGTTTTGAGGAAGAATAGTGCAAAGCTGAATTTAATGCATAGAAGAAAACAAGGAATAAGTAGATTACCTAAAATGAGTGCATCAAGACTTGTGAAACTCTATGCTTAATATTTCAGTTATTATAGCGAAGATTTCTTTTGAATAGTGTTACTTCAAAGTAATAGTTAACTACAGTTTAAAGTGTGCCTATAGTAAATCCAGTGTGTAAAAGGTGTAACCCAGTAAGAGCAGCCCTTTTTGTATTTCAGTGTGAAGAAATAAGAGTTAGCTCCGCCTGATATATCTTAACATTAACTGTGGCGTTCTACTAAAAATAGCCGAAGTATGGAGTTTTAAAGTGTTTCCCCCTTGAAATGATAACTGCCTCATAATTAAATTAAGTGTTTATTGACTAAGAGAGAATTAGAAAATTCTACCTTAAGAATAATTACTGTAAAATTCTGGAACATTGAACAGTGTGAACCATTTTCAATTATTCGGAAGAATATAGAATTGACAGCTGAATGTTTAATGCCTAATGTTTTATGTTTGTTATGAGTATTTGAACTAAGTAGATGTATAAAAGAATTGAATTATCTAATTGAATAGAGACAAGCTGTGATAATAGTATTTAAGCGTTGGAGAATAAGATCTGTAAATTTAACTTCAATCTTTAAACCAAACCGAGAGGCTACTCGTGTCTCAGAGATATTTTGAATATTGTTCAATTATATTATCTTGCTTAGAAAATAATGCTTAAATGTACATGTTCTATAACCCTGTATTAAATGGTTATTTTATTGAATTCAATTTGTTGTTTGCCTGATTTCTCTTCATTGCATCGCTCATAAAATTTATTCGAACCTTGCGGAAGCCCTAAATGATAATATTAACTTCGACTTGTATAAAGTGAGATTGCAAATGTTAGTTGATGATTGATTCCTCTGTATTATATAGACTAATCTGAATATAGGGTGGCGCAGGATAATATAAATTTCCTTATATTCGGATCAGTATCAATCAGCATCTAACAAAATAAAAACGGAATTTAAAGAAATAAGAATAGATCCAACTAACCAACATAAATGGATCAATTAGCAAGATAGGACGACACAACACTATGTTTATCCATCTTTCGTATTTACTAATTGTATGATATAAACACTGGAAAATTTATTTGTTAAGACGGCACAAACCAGTATTTCTATATCGGCATATGACTCAGTAATACGTCTGGTAGATCTCTCTCTCTCTTTTACTAGCATATATTCCTTCAATAAAGTTTACATAAACAGTCATGGTTCTTAAGTACTTAAACTACACTTTTAATTAATGCCTTAGTTGTTTCCTGCTCACAGGTCCAAGTTTATTTAGGAACAGTGCATTGTAAATTAAAAGATTAGGCGGCACTCTATTGACAAATAAATAAAACACATTTATTTACATTAATAACAAAGTACATTAATTAAAAACAAGAGGGAGTCACTCTCTCTCCCTATCCGTTAGACTTTTAGCATAAAGAAACAAACTTTCCCTTTTCAATACTAAATAACTATACAACATAATTACTCAACTACTTCTCTGCTTATTAAATCAAATTACTGAAACTAATTTACTCACAAAGAGGTTAGCTAGCTATGCCAAGTTATCTCACAAATTATATTCCAATTAAATAACAAATCAAAGGACTCTCTTATAGACACTTCTTATTACTATTTCTTATCAGTCCATCTATAACGTATCTCCTAGATTACAAAAGGAATGTACAATAAAAGATGGAACAAACTTACAGTGGCTCTGTGTCGCACATTCATCCAAAGGTCTTGCACTAAAGTCCCTATGCTTTTCCTTTCATCTTGGGCCTTAGGCTTCCACCTGGAGAGCCTTGCTTTAGGGGGCGTTTCATCAGGATATTGGTGGGCTCTGGAGTGCAATTTTCTGGTACTCGAAAAGCTCAGGCAAGAGGTTTCAGCATACAGGCTTGAAGATTGCTCTGCAGCTTTTGGCTTCGGTTGACCTCCCAAGGCAAAAAGACATCCGACCGACACTGCCTCGGGTATTTACATCGGCTGTTCTCTCGTCATTCCCATTCTTCTCCTCTGGCATGGGCTTGCCATAACGTCCGGTCCTCTGGATCCTACTCCTGGAACTTCTGCTTCTAACTGCTGACTCTGATAACTCTAACTGCCCCTATTTCTGCCTCTGGCTGCCGACCCCAATGTTTGGCTCAGTTCCCTTTTATTTCACGTTTTCTGGGATCTTGCACGAAGAGTTATAACCCCCAAAGAATTAGGCACGATTCCTTGATCTTCTGTTAAGACTGACCCGTTCTTTATTCTCCTCCGTGCACTCCTTTAATCCTGTCTTGTCGGGCAGCAGAAACTTGTCTGAACGTTGCCGATCTCTTAGACACTGACTTTGAAGGTGTTTATACGCAGAGCTCACAAACAACTTTCTTATACACTTAAATCTAAACAACTTTCTTATGCCCTTACATAGAGCTATTATACAAAGTTCCAGTGGCAAAGCATTGCCTTTGTTTTTGATATTCTAGAAATTTTTGTTAAAGCAGTAAGTACAGTCAATTCCCATAGGGTTATTTACATTAATATTTAACATAAATATATAGAAACATACAAGGTTATTTTTGTAATAATCTCATGAGACTTGACCTCTGTAAAAATCGATGTAAAGCGCTTTGTTATTTCCAAGCTACATTAAGTTTTACACCAGGATTCTCTAACTAAATTGAATAACATCTATAACAAATTTGGCATGAAAATCAGCAATAAAAGATCAAAATTATGAAAATAGGCAAGAAAATAGAAACTTCAACATTCTGAATGGACAGCCTATAGAACAAGTAAAATATTTCAGTTATTTATTCACAGTTTTTAGTGAAAAAGGTAAGTAAATCTGGAAACAGACAACAGAATAAGTAAAAATTAGGGGGAAGGGGGAATAATTTCTCTCTTGTGTAATAAGAGAGAAATTAGCCAAAATACTAAGCTAGCAGTATATAAAACAGTGCTCAAACCAATTTTAAGTTATGGATCTGAGAGTTGGGTTAAAAATAAAATACTTGATCAAAGATTAGAGACCACAGATATGAGAGTTCTTAGAGAAATTAGGAGGCTGAACATATGACATCAATAAGCAGAATTATATTAAAAACAAAGACATTAGGAAGGAACTGGCATTGTTTGTATTCAAGAATGTGTGTGCAGGACTAATCTAAGGTGGTATCACTTAAATAGAATGGGAGAGGAAAGATTACAAAACAGGTGTTTGATGTCAAGATGACAGGAAAAAGATCCAAAGGAAGACCAAGGTCTAAGTTTATTGATTCAGTCAGAAATGCCTTAGAAGTATGAAATATTAGATATGACAATAATGGAGTGTTGACAAGGAATAAACTAATTTGAAGGAAACTGTTGGTATGAGTTTATTAATAATGTAAACTTAATCATGGAGTGCTGTCATAGCATTCTGAACAACCTTTGAGGGTATATATCAGGAAATTGATGATGATTACGGAATAACTCTGGAGAATAGTTTATTTTCCATGACTGTTTCTCTCCCCAAATCATTCATGCAATTCTTATTATACAGGGTGATAAGTGAATTATTACCAGAGGATTTGGTTTCAGTGATCATTAGTTAATATATTATAATAACGTAGAATGAACAGATCCATAATAATTTGTAGCTATAGCACAACTATCTTTCTTTTCTTCCTTGCTAGAGCATTTAGTTAATTAAATATCCTGAAAGAATCAAATGCCATGCATGCATGCATGCATGTACACACACACATACATACAGGTCTGTGTAGCTCAGTGGAAGTGACATTTGCATCCTCTATGCTAGGCTGCACAAAGACTTAAGTTCAAGTCTAGTTGATGACTAAAGAACCTATTCTAATCCTTTCTTTTACCGGTTCTCAACTTGGTCGATCTCTGGGATAAGTAAGCAAGTTTTTATTCTCCTGGTCTTGTAAAACTCAATTAAATCAATCATAGAACCACCATTATTTCAGACAAAAATAAATACTGTTAGGATTAGGTACCAAGAGATGGAAGCACCTGTTTGCCTGTCTCTTCATTGGTTACTACTTATAATTAGAGATAGTCTTGGGCCAGCTATCTCTGATTGGCTACCAGCGGAGATTGAACTACTCCCTCAGTCTCCAAAAGCTAGATAGGGTTAAAAAGCATTGCCTATTCCATATAAAGGAATAAAAAGCGTTAGCTGATTTATATTTTATTTATATATTATGCAATATTGCAATAAATTATGCAAACAAATTTAAATTATAATTGCCAACCTGGCTGGCTGAGTGATTAGTGTACCCAGTTTCCAACTAACAGGCTGAGTGCGCGAATCCTGCCATGGGCATGGATGTTTGTGATTGTCTTTAGGTAAGAGATGAATGTCATCGCCCAATGTGAGACCACCACACCACTTATTGGAGGCCTGAAGTGACTTGAAAAAATTTCCATGTTTGGTCTCTAGAGTAGGGTTCTGGACTATGCAAAAATAAATAAATAAAAAATACAAATATATATACAGTAGAACTCGGTTATAACGATCACAGTTACAGCGAATTCACGTTTATAATGAATCATTTTAAAGGTATATTTGAATTACATTTGATTTAATGCGTGTATTTCATGTTTATTATGAATTCGTTTCACGGGAATAACGAACGAAAAATACGTTAGTCGTTCCTTTACTGACATTTCGTACGTATGCATTTTCTGGTTGTGGAAAAATGTCGGAAGTAAAATGGAAAATTTTATCGGTTTCCGAAAAAGTAGAAATTATACGGAAGGTGGAAAGTGGCCAATCAAATCTGACAGTAGCAAAGAAGTATGGTTTGTCCCCATCTACAATATCAACAATTTGGAAGAATCGCGAGTTGACTGAAAGCTTTTGAAAACAATTTATCGAAGTGTAAAAAACTTAAAAAGTGTAATAAAAGTGACGTTGACGAGGCACTTCTTTCGTGGTTTAAAGTGCAAAGAACCGCTGGCTCACCTATTAGCGGACCAATTTTGAAAGTTCAAGTCAAAAAATTTGCTGTTCAACTTGGTTATAGCAATTTTAAATGCAACAATGGGTGGATAGAGGGCCTCCGTAGCTCATTTGGTATGGATGATGTCCATTGAATGGAATGACCTAGGTTCGCATCCCGTCTAGAACGCGAAGAATCTTTATCAGGTCTTTTGAGCCTGTGTAGCTCAGTGGAGAGCCTGTGTAGCTCAGTGGATGTGGCGTTTGCCAACTACGGTGCTTGACCGCACGAAGGAAGACTTGGTTTCGAGTCTAGTCGGCGACTAGAGGAAATTTTTCTAAGCCTTTTTTCGACCGGTTCCCGAGTTAGTTGATCTCTGGCAAGGGTAAGCAGGTTTTTCCTCCCGGAAACTTGGGTTTTTCGTCCTGTGAACTCAAGAAAATCGACCGTAGAACCCACATTATTTCAGACATTAAATATATTGTGTTAGGGTTAGGGACCACGAGATGGCGGCACATTTGAGCCGTCTCTCTTCACTGAGTACCGCCTAATTAGTGATAGCCTTGGGCCATC
Organism: Typopeltis vanoorti; assembly: GCF_054136105.1. Lineage (NCBI taxonomy): Eukaryota > Metazoa > Arthropoda > Arachnida > Uropygi > Thelyphonidae > Typopeltis > Typopeltis vanoorti. Next base: position 132,148,942 of record NC_143555.1, read on the forward strand.
TATCTCTGATTGGTACCAGTGGAGATTGAACTGCCCACACAGTCTCCAAAAAAAAGTTAGATAGGGCTAAATGGCCTTGCTTACTCCCTGTATATGGGAATAAAAAGGCGTTAGCTGATTTTTTTTTTTTTTTCAATGGGTGGATTGATCACTTTAAGAACAGAAACAATATTGTCTATGCAAAAGTAAGTGCCGAGGAGTTGTCCATTGAAAAAACGTAGTTTCTGAACTGGATCAAGAATGTATGGCCAGACATCAAACGAAGCTATGGATACAACAACATTTATAATGCAGACGAAGCAGGGATTTTTTTATAATTTAACGCCCAATAAAACTTTTCAATTTAAAAAGGAAAAGTGCATTGGCAGAAAACTTATCAAAAATAGACTCACAGTTTTAGTTTGTGCGAACATGACCGGTAGCGATAAAAGAAAGCTTCTTGTAATTGGAAAATCGGCAAAGCCTAGATGCTTTAAAAACATAAAGAAACTTCCCGTTGATTATACAGCGAATAAGAAGGCCTGGATGACATCTTCAATTTTCGAAAATGAAATTTGCAAGTGGGATAAAAATCTTCACAGTGAAAACTGGAAAATTTTGTTATTGATAGACAACTGTCCTGCCCATCCTGTAGTGGCTAATTTAACAAACATAAAACTTGTTTTTTTGCCACCGAATGTGACATCTGTCTTGCAACCACTTGATCAAGGCGTAATTAGATGTTTTAAATCCAATTTTCGTCGTCTGTTAGTCTTGGAACTGATAGAACGCAGAGAAAAATCCACGAAAAATGCTTATGCTTATGACTCGAAGATCAGTGTACTTCACGCAATACGTTTAATGAGTGATGCTTGGAATTTGGTGTCATCGTCTACGATACAAAACTGTTTTAAGAAAGCCGGTCTTGCGGAATACGAGTGCGAATCTGAAGAAGATGAAGAGGATAACTTACCGTTATCAGCGTGGTTAAAAGCGCGAAAATTTTGAAACGTGCGCAGAGATTGATAATGGCGTCGCAACTTCGGGTATACCGACAGATGCTGACATCTTAAAACAAATCTCTCATACACCAGAAGAAGATAATAGTAGTAGTGACTCTGAGGAAGAAAATAGCAATGATGAGAAAATCGTTACCTGGTATGAAGCAGAAAGTGCTTTACATATTTTAACAAGATTTATGGAATCGCGATCTGTAAGTTCAGACGACACATTCAAGCATCTTAGTGGTAAAAGGAACAATTTCAAATGTATGAAATATGCATCTTGTGCAAAGCAAAGCATGCTTGATGATTTTTTATGTAAAAATGTGAAGTTTTAAAAATAAATTTTTGTTCTTTATATGTATGTATGCACATATGTATTTATGTTACCCAATATACCTATGCTGAGAAAAATCTGAAAACATTTTTAATTCGCTCAAATTATGAACTTTTTGGATATAACGAATAACGGTTATTACGAACAAATATATGCGGTCCCGTGGAATTCGTTATAACCGAGTTCTACTGTGTGTGTGTGTGTGTGTGTGTGTGTAAAAATATTAAAAAAATATTTCTAGCCTGCTGACAGTACAAAATGTACTATAGGTTTACCAACAACCTTTCATGGGTAGAAGCAACATAAAAAAATAAAAAATAAATTTCAAAAAAAAGTGATTTAATATAGTTTACTTGTTTTTAAAATTAACCTTTAAGGTTAATTTCAAAAATAATATATTTCCTAATAGTACAGGGAGAAATATGTCTGTTCAGCTCCCTCCGTGTGGGAGGGAGCTGAACAGACATTAAAATTTAAACTGAATTTAATGCTTCCAATATTTCATCTCAGTCACTGACACATCTTCAGGGATTACAAATAACTTTTGTAACAACACACTCAAATATAATACTAAGTGAAACATGGGTCAGAGTCATCACCCACGTGTTTCACTTAGTATTCTATTTGAGTGTGTTGTTACAAAAGTTATTTGTAATCCCTGAAGATGTCTCAGTGACCGAGACTAAATACTGGAAGCATTAAAATTAGTTTTAATCCAGTGCTTAAAATATTCCATTAAACATCCAACATGACAGCTCACTCCCTTCACACATTAATTTCTGTTTCCATGCTGGTTAGTATGGAGACTAGTGAACACTGAATGAAAATTATTTAATGTACTAAAGTTAAATTAACTATCTATCTTCACAAGTTATTTTCATGGCATAATTTATATGAATATCATGTCCACGTGGTTAGTCTGGTGGCTGTGCGCTTCGCAACCATATGACTGGGGAAAGAGTATCCCAGGTTCGATTCCCGTCGAAGATGTGAGGAATGCGAGGATCTTCCTCAGCCATAGCCAAGTCAGCCGGTCTTGGGCGCAGGTAGTAGAGCTTTTTCTGCCAGTTTATTTGGCATTTTTCATCCCACAAGCAGGCAAACTGGCCCCCTGAACACACGGATCTACAGCCATAAATGCTTAACCCCCCATGAGGGGGGGTTCAACTCACCCCAATAAGAACGGGGGGGGGGAGGAAACTCCATACGAATAAATAAATAAATAAATATGAATATCATAGTGTGCTTGTATGTTATGAGTGCACACACACACCATATTCTTCAAAACAACTTTAATATACTCATACGTAAATGCATACCTGTGATATATATTTTTGAGTTCTTATAGAGTGTCTTTGGTACACCGAGGAAATATTCATTACTCTGAAAAAGAACGTTAGTTAATTTATCTTTGTTCCAAATAAAGAGCATAAATCATACTTAGACAATTTTATACAAAAAATGAACATACTTTTACAATTTTCCAACGGCTTTTAGCTTTCATAAGAAAATATTCTGTCATATACAACCATAAAGGGTGCTTTTTATAATCATATTCATGTATAGTGACATTATTCATTACCATAACAGTTGTACCTAGAATCATTTCTTGTAATGTGTATAAAGACAATGTTGCAATTAAATACTGTGAACAGAAAAAAAAAGGAAAAAAATATATATATATATCATTCACCAAAAAAAATTTCTTCAAGAAGGTTTCTTCAAAACTGGGTAGCTGCCAGTTAATCAGTTCAATGATTGCTTACTTGTTTGACTTGGATTTCGCATGGACAGCTGAGGTCATATTACATCATGCTAAATGTTACAGCAGGAGACAGGGTTAAAAATAAGTAAATAAATATATAAAGCAAACCAAGTGGAGTAAAAATGATTAGATATCATATAAATTTCATATTAAACGTAATTATACAACTGATTCATTATAAAGAGTTAAAAACTTCATGCACCCAAAGATGGATAGAATATGGCTTTCAGTTAGTAACACTGGTGAATGATAAAATGTATTGAATACACTGGCAACATTTCATCAGAATATAATTATGGTAGAATGAGTGTTACAGTGCTTGCATATAGTTGGCTCATTAGTCCTCAGTAAGAAAGAATGCATAAAATGACTCACCTATACAGAACCTAGCTAGAATCACTTCTCTTTGGTTCCTTTTAAATAAACTGGACTGCAGTTTTTAATTTCAGACTTGTTAAGTAATTTACAATTGAGTAATATCAAGTAATTTATTTATATTGTACTCCATGATGACTGCTACTAACATTCTGCTTTTACTGGCTGTCTGCATAAGGCAACACTGACAAACAGATTGTAACTGACCTAGCAGTCGTATCTATAGTTTAAGCATGGAGCAATGATTTACACCTCATATTATAGAAGACACGTATGAAGAATCTTCAGTGTACTTTGTCTTAGCTGATGAACATGTATACAAGAAATAAAACTTCAAATAATGAGCTCAGGGAACTTGATTAATTGTGGAAGATATCCAAGCCTTAATTCGAATAAAGAATTTGAAGATGGCATGGTTAGCAAAAGAAAAAGTGTGCAGAAACACACTTTTTCTGCTGGAAATGAGCCCATTAAATAGTGCCTATGAATTGAGATGATCAACAGCTTGTTCTAATCAACTTTTAATAACTCTCATGCTGCAGAAAGACAAAAAAAAATTCTAGTCACAACCTAAAGCACTATATCTTAGAGAAGCTATTACATTCTAGACAACAAAAAATGAGCACAGGCTATTTTCTCCAAGATCTTACCACACACATAAATAACTGACTAGAAAATAATTATTTGCAAGTAATGAATACCTTCTTGGGTTCAAGAGGACAATAACAATTGCCTTTTGCCATGAATCCAGAAACTGCTTTCCTGTAAAGTATTCTATTATATTATCAAGGTCAATAGAGAGGTTAAATCTGTCAAATGCACATCTTAGTAATCCAATACAAGTTTTTTTTTTTTTTTAAAGGAAAAATCCAGGTTTCCAGGAAAAACAAGAAGTCTTGCTGCCTCACTCAGAGATGGCAAGACTAAAAAACTGGTAGAAGAAAAAAGTTTTATTATATATTAAACACACACACACACACTTTATTCTTCCGCAAAGTCACCACTGACTTCCAGACATTTTTGGTATCGTGGCACGGCTTCTTAATACTTGCATCAAAAAAGTCTGCCACCAGTGAGTTCAACCACTGAATCATACTGTTCTTCACTTTTTCATCTTCAAAGTGCTGAGATGGGAGCCACTGCCTCATATGCAAGAACAAGAGGAAGTCACTGGGCACAAGGTCAGGGCTGTGAGGCAGGTGATTCACAAATTTCCACCCAAACTTCTGAATTTGCTGGACAGTTGCAGTGTGAACTCATGCATTGTCGTGCAAAAGCATGATTCCTGAGGACAGCAATCCTTGTCTTTTGTTCTGAATTGCTCGTCTGCGTTTCTTCAGTGTTTCACAATACACGTCAGCATTAATTGTGGTTCCTCACTGAAGAAAATCAATGAGCAAGATCCCTTTCTGGTCCTGGAAGATAGTAGCCATCATTTTTTTTTTGAACAATGGTATCTATTTAATTTTTTTTTGCTTTTGGAGATGATGAATAATTCCACTGCATGGATTGTTGTTTTTGTTGTTTTGACTCAACATTTGTGTATGAAATCGAAGTTTCATCAAAAGTCACGATACAAGAAAAAAGTTCATCTCCTTCAATTTTTGCAACACTTCAAAAATTTTTGAGCTGATTCCACTCGTTGCTGTTTATGTGCATCTGTCAGCATTTCTGGGACCCATCTAGCACACAATTTCTTATACCCCAGATTTCCTATCACAATTTCATGAATGACTGAGCATGAAACCAGGAAAAGTTCCATAAATGAGAAATGACAATTCTCACGAATTTCCATGTTCACTCTTTCAACCAAATCATCTGTCATCACACTTGACTGGCCACTGTGCTCTTCATTGTGAACACTGTTGTGACCATCTTCAAACAAATGACACCACTGCCTAACCTTACTGTTACTTATTACATTAGGTCCATAAATCTTGCACAGCAATTGGTTAATTTCTGCAGTAAACAAATGACAACAAAAACCGTGTCACATCACAAAACTTGCAACTAGTGGGATTTTTTTATTACAGCACTCATAAATTATTTGTAGAAGACAACAAATGATAACACAACAAAAGTCAAGTGATCAACTAGCTAATAAGTAAATCAATGCATAACCCCTCTCCCATATCTTATTTGTCAGTAAATTCTCAACGGACCTTACTTTTCTGGAAGTGCCCCATATTATATACGAGGGTGGTCTGAAAAGTTCTCGGCCTTGACCATAGATGGCAACACTATTAGCAAGATTTTTTTTTCTAAGTTGGTACATCTGTCATAAGCATCCATGTGAAATTGCAAGTCATTCTATCAAGTAGTTTGTTTTATACAGTTGTCTGAAGCAAAGGTGTTGTCTGTATCCCTTGGAATGGATAAAATTGAGTATCGTGTAGTTATAAAATTTTTTGTAAAAGAAGGTTTAACGCCAAAAGAAATTCATAAAAGTTTATGGGCACTCTTCTCCTTCGTTTTTGACAATTAAGAAATGGGCTGGCGAGTTTAAACACCTTACCGGCCATTATGGATCAAATACGCATCCTCATATGCTTCGTATCCATCATATATTTCAATGTAATATCAGTGGTATTACAATTTTAATATGCACTTCGCATCAATGATAAACTGGATGTATATATACGTATTGGCCAGTAGCGTGGTTAAACGTGGCCGTACCAGTCTTAAAAATGATCCACGTTAAGGACGTCCAAAAACTGTAACAACACCAGAAATCATTGATCAAGTGCACAATATGGAATTGGATAACCTGCAAGTCAAAGTGCGTGAAATTGCTGAGACTATAGGAATTTCAAAAGAATGTGTAGGATATATTTTGCATAAAGAATTGCAAATGAAAAAGCTTTGTGCAAGATGGGTGCCGTGCTTGCTCACAGCAGACCAAAAATGCACTTGCATGAAAATCTCTGAACAGTGCTTGGAGCGTTTTAACAAGAATAAAACTGATTTCGATCTGCGATTTATTACTATGGATGAGACTTGGATTCACCATTACACACCAGAATCCAAACAGCAGTCAAAACAGTGGACAGAAGCCAGAAAGGGTAAAACAATAACTGGGGAATATTATTCTGATCTTTTAACCAGACAAGATGAAAAAATTCATGAGAAAAGACACCCTGTTTGCAGAAGAAAAAAATCATCTTTCATCAGGGCAATGCATCTGCCCACAAAAGTGTTTTGGCAATGGGAAAATTAATGGATCTGCACTATGAATTGTTGGAACATCCACCATATCCCCAGATTTGGCTCCCTCTGACTTCCCAAAACTAAAACTCTTCCTCGCTGGTCAGCGTTTTCCTTTGATCAAGAGGCGATTGCAGCTATAGATCTTACTGAGAACCACTACAGGGATGGGATAATGGAGCATCACTGGAATAAATGTATTAGTCTTAAGGGAGATTGTGTTGAAAAATAAATATAATTTTGAAATTATAAATTCATTTTTTCATTGTTAGGCTGAGAACTTTTCAGACCACCCTTGTACATCTTATTTCATCTTGTTCTTCTCCAGTGCTATTTGTCCGTAACCAAGATAACTACACTGCTACCAACTGATGAGTGATCATGTGGTCTGGACTTGGGAGGGCAGCTAATGTGTGGCATTTTCAATTAAGAGGGGGGGGATATATGTGGAATTATATGGCTGTTAAGTATGACAAACTCAGGAGATTGCTTAGAGCAATGCCACAGCATAAGAAACTGCAAGGGTTGGACGCTGATAGTGCATGGGAAATAGCAAACTACATATCTAAAGTCAGGAGAATAAATAAAGTGTGAGTTAAATGGATGAATAGCATCACTGAGCAGGAGCTACAAAACAAAAGAAAAATTTATGGTGGGAATTCAAAGAGAAAAGTGACCAGCAAGCACATGAGCAGTACAAAGCACAGGCCACAAGGGTGTACAATAAGAAAAGCAAAATCAGAGTATAAGAGGGATTAGCAGTGCAAGCCAAATGGAATCTCAAAGAGTTATTTTGGTATGTGGTAATTAAAAGGAAGAATAATTTTGATGAATGCCAATGGTAGGAGTTAACTGAAGCAAATGAAATACTTGAATTACCAATTGAGCACTTTGTAAGGGTATATCATCCAGGAGGAGATATATCAGTAACAAGACAGGCAATGGCTTATATGGAAATAGATGTAGATGAAGTGAGGTGCATAGGATATTATAGAACCTTGGTGTGAATACAGCTATGAGATTAGACAATATGCCACCTAAAGTACTATATGGAAGGAATTGGCAATGCCTTTGACCACACTGTTTAAGTCTAAGCTCTCTGCAAATTACAGATCAATGCATTTCAGGAGTAGTGGTCAAGGTATTGGACATGTTGGTTAAGAGAAAAATCCAGGACTGGATACACAGGAATGGAAAACTATATTGGGAGGGGAGGAGGGGTAAAATGGTTTAGTGAAAAATAGGTCATGCCTGAGTAACTTACTTTTTATAATACAGTGACAGCTGAGTTGGATAAAGGTAATGGGTATAGAGTGAGTATATACTCTGTACTTGGGACACTAGTATTTAGTTTGTACATCGATGATGTAGGAAATGGTCTGAGAGGAAATATTCAGTTGTTTGCCAATGTCAAAAAATTGGGTATAGCAATAGTCAATAAAGATGATGTTAAAATTTTGCAGGATGATTTAAACAGATTAGCAGCATGGGCAAGAAAAACAGAGGTCAGTTATGTCTGGGTACCAACTGTCTACTACTTTGATGGAAGTATACTCCAAGAAACTGATGAAACCAGGGATTTGGGAGTGTTAGTAGATAGGGAGTTGAAGTTTAGAGGGCATATTGAAAAAGGGACTAAAACAGCTCATCCGATTACTTAGTTACTGAAGAATATCCTGAAAAATAATAGAGATAAGCAGGTTATAATAATATTTATTTATAGGTTACCTCTTGATAAGATGTATCTTGACTACTGTGCACAAATGTGGTCACTTGGATTTCTTGGAGATGAAGAGAAGAAGGCAGAGAGGATGCAAAGTCAAGTGACTAAGATGGTGGCAGGTATATGGAATGCACCTTAGGAGGATGGGTAGAAGATTTCTCTTATAGAAATTGGTTGATAGTTAGAAAAGAGGTTTTGATTGTGACATACAAATTACTGAAGTTTTTGAAGGATCAATACAGAGGAAATTTTTCAGAACAGGTTTGTTAGTGAGAGAACAAAGGGCCATCCTTGAAAACTGAACAAGTGTGGTTAGCTAGGGTTTTATTTATTTATTTGTGTGGATCCTCCCATCCCCATTCCTCGACCATCCCTTAGGACTGGTTGAGCCCTCCTAATGAGGGATTTTGTATTTTATGACTGCAGACCCATGTGTGTTTACAGGCCAGTTTGCCTGTTCTGAGGGACAAAAAAACCCAAGTTTCTGAGTGAAAAAACTCTCTACCTCTGTATGGGACAGGCTAACTCACCTTTAGTCGAAAGAGACCAGATAAAGGTTCCTCACTTCATGGACAAGAATCGAACCCAGGTCTTTCCAACCAAAGGGCTTTGTCTATACTGACTAAGCTATGGAGGCTCATTAGCCAGGGTGCGAGGACTAGATTTTTTGCTGGAGAGTGGTGAATGAGTGGAATAGCTTGCCTGCTATGGGTGCCATGACTGTTAATGAGTTCAAAGCAAGGATACACTTTACACAAGAGAGGAATAAAATTTTTACCTATCTAGCCAAGCCATATATACACTCAGACAGATATTATCAGACTCAGACAGACTGCATGATGTTTTTAACCCTCTACAAAGAATTAATTTGTACAAACATATTTGACTATAATTTTGTTTATATATAGATACTGCACTGCTTAACTTAATTTTTGTACATACATATTATTTACTAATTTCTCTGTTTATTTACTGCTGTAACCTTTGTTGTAATTTTATTTATAGATAGATACTGCATTGTTTAACTTCATTTTTGTACATACATATTATTTACTAGTTTATTTTTGACAATTTATGTACTGCTGTAGCTTTTGACCTTGTGTATTGATGTAACTTTTGCTGTAATTTTGTTTATATGTATATACTGCATTGCTTGGCTTATGTACAAGCATATTGTTTACCAGTTTGTAATAATTGCAAAATGCACTGAATATGGAAAGAAGTTTCTCCTGTGCCTGAAAAGACCTAGGTTCAAGTCTCATTCAGGATACAAGAAACATTTCTAAGTGGTTTTCAATTTAGAGGTAAGTTAGCTGGTCTTGAAAAAGAGGAAGGCCAGGATCCTCCTTTCAGAAATTCCAACTGACCAGATGACACACAATTAACAAACATAATATACTCACCTAATAGAATTAGGTACTCTCAAACTGCTAACTAGCCCACCAACCTGGTTGAAATGCTTTACAAACATAACTTATTTAGTTAGTCTGTCAGTATTCAGAGGTGAGCTACAATATTCTTTGGAGTTGGAGCCTCAAAACTTCAAAATTATTATTATGAGACACCTTCGTGAAGTCCAAGGAATCATCAGGAAAAGTATATAAAATCCACATACTGCACAACCCAGCATCTAAACCACTTCATCCACAAGCTATGCCATCTATCACCCACTAATAGTATTTTAGTCTATTAACAATTGTTTTCTGGCCACCTTGCCTGCATGAGGGATGAAAAACCCATACTTCTGGAAGAGAAAAAGAACTCTGCTTCATATGAGATAAGCTAATTCAGCTACATTGAAAAAAGTCTATGTATTAATATTCCTCTCATCATAAGGAGGGGGAGGAGTGTTATTGATGATGAGAGAAGTTGTGCAGTAGAGATGCAAGGAGCAAATACTAACAGTAGTTTTGAAACAGTATAGTGTGAAGTGGAGGTGGACAGGATGAAATGTTGACCAGGAAGTTGCTATAAACTTGGTATTGTGGAAGGCAGTGAGAAGAAAATGTTTAAAGAAATTAGTCTGGCTAATAAGAAAAGGGTGATCAATATGGGCAATTTCAATTCTGGTAATATAGACTAGAATGAAGAGATGACATCAGGAACCAAAGGAAATGAATTTCTTGAGTCTTTAAGGATAACTATCCTAAGTGGTAGGTAACAGAGGCCACATGTGGATCGGGATCTTGGATTTGATTAGCTCATCAGAAGATATTGCTGTAAATGAAGTGTCGCATCTTTCTCCAGTTGAGAAACTTGGGTGGTGGCTAGCCATGAGGACTTTTGTAGGAAAGAGTTACATGTGAAACTATAAGTTACATGGGAAGGAAATCAATACTGCTTGGTCTCTACTCAGAAATTATCTGCAAGAGGCAGTGACTGAGTGTATTCCAAAGGTCAGAAGAGTTAATAAGGTGGGTGTAAAATGGATGACCAAAGAAGTGAAGCATGAGGAGTAGAAAGAGTAAGCAAGGAAGGTGACTCACTCAGTAAGGGTAACAATTGTGCAGTATGAGCAGCAGCTAGCAAATGATGCTAAAAGAAATCCTAAGGAGTTTTTTCAATATATGGTCAGTAGAAGAAAAAATGATTATGGAAGGATGATGTTGGTCAGTGATAACAAGAGAATGATAAACAGTAAAGAGAATATAGTAGAGGTGTTAATTAAATAGTTCATTAAAGTATTCCATCCTTGTGATTGTAACATAATGCAAAACTTGAGAGCAGTAGGAATGTGGAGAGGAATAACTGATGGTGAGTGAGCAGGAGGTATATGAGGAAATGAGTAAACTTGATGTCAACAAGGCAATGGGACTTGATGGTATATTACTTTGTGTCTTGAGGGAATGTTCCAGGGAGTTAACAATACCTTTAACATACATTTTCAACATGAGTCTTAGATTAGCACAGATCCCAAAGAAATGGAAAGGACTACTGCTTCAAAATATAGGCCAATTTGTTTGTCTGGAATTGTGGTCAAGGCGTTTTGAGAAGCTAGTAAAGACAAGGATTCAGAACTGGGTGGACAGCAACAGAATTCTCTTTAATGGACAGTATGGGTTTGCTCAGGGGCATGCCAGCCATATGTGCAATGTGTGTGATGCACACAGGCACCAGGATATAAAGGCGCCAAAGATTTGGTATGATATTTTAAATAAAGTGAATTTTGCAAAATACTGCAGTCTTCATCCACGAATCTCCTACTTACTTTAGATGCACTGAATGATCTAAATCAATTTTAAAATGATTATAAGTCTGATGAAACTTTCAAAGAAATTGTAGAAAGCTAAAATTAATTGCAGCAAAATTTGATGCAGAATCTGTATTTTGTAGTAGTAGACCACAAAGGCAATGTAAAAAGACAACACAATTTGATTATAAACATGAAAATGAAAATATAGTAGATCCTGAAATTTCATTTAAAGTAATTTTTTTTTTCTGCATAATAGATCAAACATTACAATCTTTGCAGGAAAGATTTACTTTATTAAAAGAACACATGAATTCATTTTAGTTTTTGTATTTGTTAAGTACTTCACAAAATAAAGAATATTTATTATCTTGTAAAAAGTTACGACAAAAATTAACACATGAGAATCATTCAGACATTGACGCAACTGATTTATGCAAAGAAATTTTACACTGACAACCATTTATTTCTAATTTTAAAAACGATATATATCAGATAATTCAGTATATTCATTCAAACGACTTAATCACAGTTTATCCAAACTTTCCAATTGCTCTTCAGATTCTTTTGTCATTACAGTATCTGTAGCATGTACGGAAAACGGTCCTTTTCTAAACTTAAAATTATTAAAAACTACTTGCACTCCATAATGGTATAAGACAGACTTTCCAATCTTGCCATTATATCAATAGAGTCAGATATTTTGGATCAACTTAATATACATGATATTATTCGAGAATTTTCATTAATGAAAACTAGAAAAGTTCAATTCACTAAGTGAGTTTTCTTTCTGTTTAAATATTTATTTAACTATTTCTTTACCCAGTAATGTTTAATATGTTTCTATTTTATATACTTGTAAGTTACTATTATTTATTTACTTCATTTTTTTAAAAATTATTTTTGTTGTTTTTGTACCCTTCTTGTATGTTTTTTTTTTGTAATTTCTGCTTTTTGTTCAATAAACTTATAATTAATATATTTCTTATTTTACTCATTGATATGTTTTTATAAAGTGATTTTTTATTGGGGGAGGGGGTATAAGGGCACCAACTAAAGTTTTGTACACAGGTGCTGGACACTACTGCCGCGCCCCTGCGTTTGCTAAAGGAAAATGTGTTTTAGCAATCGTCTTACTTATTATAACAAATGTGATATGATACACTGGACAAGGGTGGGGGGGGATGCACATTCAGTGCTATAATTAAATTTTGCAAAGGCATTTGACAGATTGCCACATGAGGAACTAGTAGTAGTTAAGTTGGAACAGATTAGGTTGGATAGTAGAGTAGTACATTGGATTGGAGATTGGTTGTGGGATAGGTATCAACAGATTGTTTATGGGGAGTAATATCCCAGAAGCGAAAAGTCACTAGTGTTGAGCCCCAGGAATGAGGTGTTTTGGGACCACTGTTGTTTAATTTGTATGTAAATTACATTGGAAAGGGCTTAAATGGTGATATACAGTTCTTTGCAGATGATGCAAAGTTAGGGAGAGTTATAAGAAGGAGAACAGATGTAGCTTTGCAAGAGGACCTAACCAGACTATATAAATGTGTGGAGGATATCGGTTTAATGTTACAAAATGTAAGGTGGTAAAATGTGGGAAGCAAAGATAGAATGCAGAGTATAGGATTAGTGGAGATATTTTGGAGGAGGTGAAGGATTTGAGGTTTGGGGCAGATAGGGACTTCAAATTTCAGGGACATTTTGCTAAAATTGTGAGGATGACACAACAGATTATGTAGAAGTAAGGATGTTTTGATGCCATCGTACAAGATTTTGATCAAGCTGCATATGTATTACTGTGCACAGATTTCGTTGCCATGTTTTCAAAAGGATGATAAGATGTTGGAGAGGGTCCAGAGATGATTGACTAAGTTGGTTTCTGGACTATGGAACGTGGAATATGAGGACAGATTGAGAGAATGCAAATTACAGCACCTAGTGGATAGAAGGAAGATAGGAGAGATGATTGAGATGTATAAGTCAGTAAGGGATAATTGCCAGATTAGCATTGATGAGATTTATCATGAAATATCTGGAGACAGGAAGAGAATGAGAGGACATCCCTGGAAGCTGTATAAGGTGGGTGTGAGCAAGGAGGTGAGGGGTAGATTTTTTGCATGGAGAGTGGTGGGTCATTGGAATCCATCGCCTGAGAGTGTGGTGAGTGTAGGAACAGTGAATGCATTTACGAGGCACAATGAGTGATGCATGTGAGAGTGGGACATCCCACGATGAGTCTCGACTCCATGGAGGCCTGTTAATAATAATAATGAGAATCAAACTCAGGTGCTTTCCGAATCATAGGGGACACCATCTCTTTATTCTTCCAATTATGCAACAGATCTAACAGATAAGCTTAGGTGTTGACGGTTATTCGTGATTTATTTTTTTATCAGTATTAAAAACACCATATGAATTATTTTATAAAAAGATATTTAGAGGCACTAATATGAAATAAGATTCACATTGCAAGACAGATGTAGTTTAAAACATGGTACAAGACTGGTGTTACAATTATTTTGCTCCTTAGAAATTTAGTGGAATATTTGTGGATCAACAAAAAAAATCATGGCATTTATAGGTTAGTATATCTTTAACTCTAGTGTGGTTGAAGTTTTGTTCTTGCACAAAAAAAGTAGTGGTAAACTCACTGTAGACTGCATTTATTTCAAGATCCTTTACAATCAAAAAAAAAATAAATAAAACTGGGTGCTAGTTACTTCTTAGAAATGAGAGACAAAACCATTCCTTTCCTCATGAACCAGGAAAAATAATAATTTCTTGCTATTTAAGTAACTTAAAGTAACTATCATATTCTCCCTTTATAGCCTATCAACTAACTTTTGCAAACCCTCAATTTATCTTTATAGAGAGCATTCCACAGACCATTCACCATCTTGCCACTAGCTTCTGGATCCTCTGCACCACTTCCTCATCCCCAAGAAATCTACAGTAATTTAAATGTGGTCGTATCAAGGCTTTATAAAGAGGAATGATAACTAATGCCTAAACAGATATATTTTCCCCTATCTCTGCTTGTTAGTGTGTTCTTCAAAATGGCTTCAAAACTTCAACTGTCTACTCGTACCACCAAATTGGCTTCATTAATTTCCTGGAGTACAATTTGTAATCTTTGTATTCCAAAATGCATAACTTCACACTTTTCCACATTAAATTGACATTCATTATGTTTTGCCTATATCATCCTGTAGCTCTCTACATCACTATTACCCAGATTAGATTGGTGTTCTGAAAACTAGTTTGCAGAATACAGAATGACTTTTCTAAGGATTTAAAACTGTTCTCAAAACATACTTGCAATCATTTTTGTTTGCCATTTTTAAGGATAATCCTATCAACAAAGGGCTGCATAAATTTAATGTAAACTAGTACCACAGTGACGAGCTAAGAATTGCAGGAAGCACTGAAATCCTTCCCTCAACACCAAACATTTCAACATCCAATCAAAGATTACCTCAACGGTACTGAACTGTTGAGGTAATCTACCTGACAAATGGCACCAATAAGCATTTCACATGATAGTGAAAGGGTACCTCTATGGTGATAAAATCATGCTACAATAGCCAATTTTGTAAAAATGTTTGATCATTATGGAACTTTGAATCAACACAGGTTGGAAGCCTCCTCCAAATAAAACGAAAGTAATTTATACATAATTATTAACTTACTAAATGGAGAAAAAACTGCTCACCACAAATAATTACTCTACATAATTTTCTAATAGATAAACTTAAATCAGTTTACCAATTCCAAATAAGGAGAGACTAAGTTAACACAATTCACTCTGCTCCTCAAACTCTAAGTCACATCTCTTTCCATCACTCACACACTCGCACGTGTTTTGAGAGATACAAAATCATTATCATACCTGACCCCTTATAAACACCCAACGACCTTGATCAGGGAAACAAAACACACATTTAAAATGTACAAATATGCCACATGTCAGCACGAAAACTTTCAACATCGAACGAAAGATCATTTCGGTAGTAATGGTTTTTAGCTACTACGTCAAGCAAAAACACGACTAAGTATTTCACACGATGATGAAACAAGACGACTCTAAGATAATAAACTTGTACTACAATAGTCACTTTTGGAATGTCAAACTATTAAGTACATCACACACAAAATATCAAAACGTTTGTATTAAAGTGACTAGACACAACACACCGAAGACAAGTCACACATTACCACGCCATGCCCTAAATTCAATATAACTTGTAAGAGTTCCCTGTAAAACGTATCTAACAAAACAAAACAAAACAAAAAAAAAATATATATATATATATATATATAAAAATAAAAAAATATATATATATACATACATCACTTATCAGCTGATGTATATATATATATATATATATATATATATATATATATATATATATATATATATATATAAATTTATATTTATATATATATATATATATATTTAAGTACACTTTTTGTGAAAGTGAGATATAGCTTGAAGTATTACTTGCATTTTATAATAGAATTACAGGCGTTATAATTTTTTTTTTCCTTTGGGCCACACACAATAGTTTAGTTGGTCAACCTAGCACGTTTAGTTCCGTGTATGGGAAGAGAATTGAGAAAAGAAGAAATTCTTTGCATCGTATTTAAATATATTCCTTGGGAGACACATGGGAGGGAGGGCTGTTCCAGAGAACAGTAGCAGCAGTAGGAATGAAGGAGGAGGAGAAACTTGTTCTGTTGGTATGGAATTGTACCTGTGAAGGGATGTGAGGTAGCTGCACGTGTTGCAATGGATTTGATATCTATATATCTATATCTATCTATCTATCTATCTATATATATATATATATATAGATATTTTTTTATTTATTTAACTTGTTAAAATAAACATTACACGATAGGTAACAAGGACTATTTACATATTATATATTATAAGTTTTTAAGTATATATATTTCAGAGAAAGAAAACATTTTCCTTTCGGGTGTACAATACAGAATGCAACAAATGAATTAAAAATTTACAGTTCAGTTTCAGTCTGAGTTATCATTCAGATGAAGCACATTGTCGTCGTCAATCAAGAAGAGGGTACCAGTCGGATTCCACACCTCTATGAATTTCGCGACAGTTCTTGTTTCTTTGAAGTGCTCAAGTTCCAATATCAGCCTGCTTTTTAGTTTCCGACGGAGGATATACATGAGGGTTTGTGCAGTTTCAGTGATGGATGGGTGCTGGTTACTTCTTGTCTGTTTTAGGTAGAAGTTGTATATGACGGCCTTAGCGCAGATGAAGAGGAAATTGCATGTTCAGTGTCTATTTTCTTCTGTGTGGACTAAATTCCAGTAGTCTTCTTGGCTGTGTGCGTAATTACAGGTGCTCGAGGTAGTATTCAGGGCATAGGTGATTATCATTTTGTTTGCGGGACAGGTCAGATATGTGTGTTCCAAGGTACCTGGAACGTCACAGAATAGACACAGATCCGTTTCTTTTAGCTGAAATTTGTAGAGCTTAGAAGGAGTTGGCAAGATGTTGTGCCATAGTCTCCACTGTATATCGGAATCTGGTTTGGCACATTTTGATTTATATGGCAGGTCCCACTGAAAACTGTGTGGTATATGCAGCCTTGTAGATGAGAGTGTTAAGGCTGAGTATAAGAAGGGCGAGGATGGGGACACTGACATGAGGAAGTGGTATATTTTCTTGTAGTTGGAGGGAAGAATTGGAAGTGAGGCTTCAGATTGCACAAGATGAAATATTGGCCCCGAGCAGTTTCTATATCTATATATAGATAATAGATATATATATATATATTTTTATTGTGAACATAACAGTCTTATTTACAGGATTAACCGGTTTTTGGTTCTCTGCAGTCAGGCAGAGAGGTTACATGCTCATATTCTTGTTGAGGTATGTTACATCGAAGTCACTTAAAAGACAAATTACATTTTTTTTTTTTTTTAGATTAAAGCCATTAAGAGTTATTCTAACATGATACTGTATAAGATCATAAAAGTGGAAGAACATAGGAGTTTCTATTGCACAATATTGTCTATTTACATGAGAGTGCCAGCTGATTAATTTTCGCACTGTTAAGCACAACAATCCTTCTTTTTTCCCCTTTCTTTGGGGGGAGGGGGGGATGGTGTCACTTCTATGCTGGAAAATGAATTATAATGTAGTCGCCCTGCTCAGTCAGGAGTTGATTCCGTGGATTCCAGTCTTGGTGGAAAAGATCTAAGGTGTTGTATTGCCTGTGGTGGTGATACTCGTGTAGGATCCGACTTCTCATCTTTTGTTGGAAGACTGCAGTGAGTTGGTCAGTTGCCTCTCTCTGTGAAGTTGCTGTGCTGTTTGGTCTTGTATGTCTGAGGTAGAAGTTGTATATTAACGCTTTCGCGGTGATGAAAAGGTAGTTTCAGAATGAATGGTTATTTGACTCCGCATGGACGAGATTGAAATATTCCTCTTCTGTATGAAGACTACCACAGGTGAGAGCTGCCGTTTCACGAGACAAACTGATTAATTGGGTGTTGACTGGGCATTCCAAGTAGATATGCCCGACTGTTCCTAATTGGTAGCACAACAGGCAGTTATCTGAGACGTTTGAGTTAAATTTTCGTAATATAGTAGGAGTGGGTAATATATTGTGCCACATTCTCCTGAATATCTGCGTCAGGTTTGATGGCTCTTGTGCGATATGGTAGATCCCATTGAAATAGTGTTTGATCCGATGATGCAGGATTTTCCAATAAAGTGCTTTGGTTCAACTGTTGTGTTAGAGTGCTGTAGATCTTGTTGGTGTTGCTGGGTGTAAGTTTCTCCCATGAGTTATTGGTTTCTATCAGAAAGATAGGCGCCAGATCTTCTGAGTTGGGAGGGCTAATCCCCTCTTCTGTTATGCTATCAGGCATAGCGGCTTGAAAAGCGGCCTTTACGTTGTCTATCTGCACAGACTGATTCCCATATTCCAGGTTTTCGAGAGAATTTGGAAAGCGCCAGGTGAGGCTTGGAGAAAGAATGTCGCCCAAGATCCTCACACTTCGCCAGCTCCATGGAGGAAAGAAAAACTCTTTCTGAGTGATCGGGCTTCTTACCATCGTGTTGTGAAAGATGGGTTCCATGAGGATTTCAGGTAGGGATGCTGTCTTCACTGTGTGCTGGAGGTTTAGCTTCTTCCATCGTCGAAGGGCATCTTTGTAGAAGTTTGTTAAATTTACTGGCACTTGAGCTGTTGTCATTATTAAGGTTGTGGAAAGAGAGAGACCTCTAGTGGCAGAAGTGAAAATATATTCAGTGGTGCATTTGTGTGATATTTCCTTTGGTTGTATGGTATTCAGGAGAAATCGAGCGCGGAACGTTGTTATCCTATTGTCAATGGAGGTCAAATTTTGTCCTCCATCTTTGAGAGAAGTACATAGCTTGGAGTATGAAAGCCAGTTTGTTTTGTTCCATATGAATCGATATATGGTTGACTTTATTTGTTTGATGAATTGCTCTGGTGGCGTAAGAATCTTTAGTGTATGCCAAAGGACACTGGTGGCTATTTGGTTAACGATTATTGCTCTCCCTCTTGTGGAGGCAGAGGCTCGTATTGCTGCCCACTTTCTTAGTACTTGCTTGAAACGCTTGTTCAGTGCTTCCCAGTTCTTATCCATATAAGAGGGTATCTTATATGGATAAGAACTGGGTTCCCAGTTCTTATCCATATATAAGTTTTCGTGGATTGATCTTCTAGGGATGGAATAGCTCTGATGCCTATTTATAATTTCGCTCAGAGCGGGTTTAAGTTTGTTGGCAATGGCTTTGGATATAATTTTGCCGTCGGTGTTTGTGATAGAGATGGGTCTCCAGTTTCCTAGTTTCGTCACATCTCCTTTCTTTGGAATGAGTTTAATAACTGATGTTGTCATATTGAGTGGGAAGCCATTGGTATTCGCGTCGACAAAAACTCTGTAGAGGATAGGTCCAAGCTGTTCCCAGAAGGACTGGTAAAATTCAGTGGTGAGCCCGTCTATGCCAGGAGATTTATCTTTAGGTAAGGAGGTGCAGGCAGTTTACAGAACGTGTAACGTGATGGGGAGTTCTGTGTTACTCCTTGTTATTGGTGAGAGTCTTTTCACATCGGAGAGAATTATATTCATGGCCTCCATTGATGTTGAGTTGTGCTCTTATTAGTGCTCCTCTTGCAGAGTGCTCTAGGTGTGAGCGTATGGTGACTTCTAGGGATTGGTATTTCTCAGTTCTGGATGATGCAATTGCTGTTGTTGTTGCAAATTTTTAAGGACTGAATGCTTATTCAAATTTCTTCTGTGACTATATTTTTGGGTGAATACCCTAACTTTGGATTTAAAAAGTGACCACCACTCGGAAATTGATTGTGAAGTAGGTATATCTCTGATGAGAGTTTCGATATAGATTTTGGAGGTTTTGAGATATTCTGTATCCTTTAGTAGGCTGTTGTTAAAAATCCAGTATGCTCCTCCTTTGTGTCTGGTGTGTCCAGGAATGCAAATGCTAAGAAGGATGGAATCATGGTCTGATGCAGGAGATGGATGGTAATTGACTCTCCTGATGTAGGGTATTGTGTGCATCGAAGTGTAGTATCTGTCGAGCCGTGCCTGGTATAGGACACTGGTTGGACCACCTTTGGCTCTCCAGGAGAACACTTTCTCATGTGGGTGCAAGTGTCTGAAGGTGTCAGTCAGCTCAAGGTCATTTATTACATCTTGGAGAAGCTGAGCTAGTGCGTGTCGATGTTCTTGGCATTGCTGTCTGTCCATTGCAGGATCCAGAGTGCAGTTGAAATCCCCTGCAAGTATGATGTGGTCATTCACCTTGCTGAGGTGGTTTCGCACAAACTCTAGTACCTGCACTGCAAGCTGTTCATTTTGCAGGATGTATATGTTAATGATATATATTTTCTTCCCTGTCTGAGTTGTAATGAGTGCATATATTGCACACCCAGGAAAGGTATCGATTGTTTCTACTTTTAGAGCGCTGTTTTGGTGAATTCCAATGCTGACTCCAGATCCATGAATTTGTATGGCAGGACAGTGGTGCATGGTATAAGGCCAGTTCTTCCAGTGTTGATATGAAGCTTTGCTGTTGAAATGGAAGTTAGTTTCCTGCAGCATAACTATTTCTGGCCGGTGGGCAAGGATATGCTGCAGGATCAGCCTGTTTCGCAGTGGTGTGGCACATCCTCTAGCGTTTAGTGAGAGAAGGTTTACTGAGGTGCTCATTATTTTATGGTTTAGTTTTATTTGTTGCGGTAATCTTCACTTCCTTTACGGATAGTTACGCTGCCGCTGGGATTCAAGCCAGTTTATCAGGTAGTATATCCTTTTCCTGAGATTGGTGGTTTTTCTCCCTCTTTTTCCTGACAGAATAGTTCTTAATTCTTCCAATTGTGTGATAAGGCCACTGATGTCAGTGGTGTAGTCATAGGCTGTCAGCAGTTTTTGTGAAGAACCTCGAACCTTTTTAAGAAAGCTCTGAAGCTGCTCATTTGTAAGTGGGCCTTCAGTGTGAGGAAGACCTGCATGTCCAGTTTCCTCTTCATCATCTGAGGACTCAAGAAGCTCGATCTCTTCATCCCCCTCTCCAGGCTGTTGGGAGGGTTCCAGAATGCTTGGAGGCAAAAGTTCCCTGCTGCAGCTGAGCTGGTTTGTCTTTGGCTGTTTTTCCGTTTTTGTTTCTTGCTCCTCTTCGTTATTTTTATGTTTTTCAGAGTTAGTTAGTTGTCTGTGTTCTGTTTCCTCTTCTCTAGGATTGCTTTTACTCGATGTTGGTGGAGGTTCTTCCGAAAGGTGGGTTTCGTTAGTGCTAACACTTGATTTTGTCTCCCCGGTACTCGACTGAGAGCTGTTTCCTTGAGATCTTTGTTGTTTGTTAGGGATGCTCTGATTTTTGGGGTTGGCTGCTTGCTGCTTCTGATTCTCTGATCCGCTAGGGTTGGTAGTATTGTTAACCGGTTTCTCATTTCTCGATATATACGGGCATAACTTCCTTACATGGCCTTCTTCGTGGCAGTAAAAGCACTGAGCAGCAACAGTAATATAAAAGGTGTAGGGTACTCCGTCGATTCCTGTGTTGATTATTTTGGGTATGGAGCCGATTGTATTGTCGCCAAAGTGCATTAGAGCTGTCTTCTAAAGCTCTTGATGTGAGCGAATTCAGGCCTAGTTGTAGAGGCGCGTAGCGTTCGGATTTTACCTGTCACTGTGCCGTATTTTGATAGTAATATGCGAAGCATCTGATGGCTTATTTCCGGTGGGACATTTGACAGTGTTACTTTTGTGGGAGCAATTGCGATTGGTGAGACATTCACGTGGCATGCTCCGATGTCTATTCCCTTTTCAATTAATGTCTCAGACCAATATGCGTTGTTAAAGTACATTTGTACGGTTCCGGCAACTCTTGAAATGTGAGTTATATTTTTGGGGGGAACATATTGGACTACTGCTTCTAGATATTTTTCCAGTGGGGTATTTTCAATTGCGAAAATTACAATTCCGTTGTCTCGGGAAACGCGGTTGGCTAGCTGAACGTTTGTACGCGCGGTGGTGGTTGTTGCAGTAGTATTAATTCGCGCGGAGGTATTAGCTACAATGTTGGCATAAGAGACAGAGAGTATTGACCTTTGTCCGTTGTTGTCTGGGGGGCTGAGACTGATGTCTTTTCCTTCTCGGGAGCTGTGGCTGGCGTCTTTTCCTTGATCGGAATTCTGCGACCTTTGACCGATTCCTGTTGAGCTCGGGCATGGACCGGCTGCTGCTGGTGGTGATATGCTGTTGTTTATACTGGCCATTGCTTCGGGCGAATAAGGGGAAATGCAAGCTATCA
This sequence comes from Typopeltis vanoorti, assembly GCF_054136105.1. Lineage (NCBI taxonomy): Eukaryota > Metazoa > Arthropoda > Arachnida > Uropygi > Thelyphonidae > Typopeltis > Typopeltis vanoorti. The sequence continues at coordinate 132,171,368 of NC_143555.1, forward strand.
CAATTTCCCGGTACTCGAAGGCATACCGTTGTAACAATAAGCACACGAACAAAGAAGATTTTAAAATTTAAAATTTAAAATAACTTTTCCTAGCTTCACAAATTTAGAAAACTAATTTTTTAACGCGATAGATTAGGTGCTTACGATTATGTAGGTATAAATCTTGAAGTTGATTGACGTATTCGACCGCACAAAATACAACTTTAGGCAAGAGCGACCTTGGACACGTCTGCACACTTCAGCGTCGCCTAATATATTTTTTTAAATTTTTTTTTATTTAACTTGTTAAAATAAACATTACACGATAGGCAACAATGACTATTTACATATTATAAGTATATATTTACAGAGAAAGAAAAACATTTTCCTTTCGGCTGTACAATAAAGATATAAATGAATATTCATAATTAACAGTTCAGTTTCAGGCTGAGTTATCATTCAGATGAAGCACATTGTCGTCGTCAATCCAGAAGAGGGTACCAGTTGGATTCCACTCCTCTAGGAATTTCGCGACAGTTCTTGTTTCTTTGAAGTGCTCAAGTTCCAATAGAAGCCTGCTTTTTAGTTTCCGACGGAGGATGTGCATGAGGGTTTGTGCAGTTTCAGTGATGGATGGGTGCTGGTTACTTCTTGTCTGTTTTAGGTAAAAGCTGTAGATGACGGCCTTAGCGCAGATGAAGATGAAATTGCATGTTCTGTGTCTATTTTCTTCTGTGTGGACTAAATTCCAGTAGTCTTCTTGGCTGTGTGTGTAGTTACAGGTGCTACAGGCGGTATTCAGGGCATAGGTGATTATCACTTTGTTTGCAGGGCAGGTCAGATATGTGTGTTCCAAGGTGCCTGAAACGTCACAGAATGGACACAGATCCGTTTCTCTTAGCTTAAATTTGTAGAGCTTTGAAGGAGTTGGCAAGATGTTATGCCATAGTCTCCACTGTATTTCGGAATCTGGTTTGGCACATTTTGATTTATATGGCAGATCCCACTGAAAACTGTGTGGTATATGCAGCCTTGTAGATGAGAGTGTTAAGGCTGAATATAAGAATGGTGAGGATGGGGACACTGACATGATGAAGTGGTATATTTTCTTGTAGTTGGAGGGATGAATTGGAAGTGAGGCTTCAGATTGTACAAGATGAAATATTGGCCCCGAGTAGTTTCTAGAAGGAATACGGATTTCCTGAGGTGTAGCGATATCTGGATAGGCTTTTATAATGGAGGCTTGCAACTGTTGATATTGCTTTTCAGTTTTTGGGTTATTCATTGGTAGGCTTGTGAATGCTTTCCACTTTAGGGTGTGGGTTAGGAGGTCTCCTATGACTCTTATTCCTGCCCAATTCCATGTAGGGAAAAGAAAAGGCTGGCCAGTTGTGAGACTTGTAATGTTTTTGTTTGAAAATAGTGGTTCTGTAAGTACAGCTGACTCTGTTGATCCTGTGAGTGTGTGATGGAGTCCTGTGTTTTTCCATCGCTGTAGAGCATCTTTGTAAAAAGGAGGTAGTTTAGGAGGAGATGGTGCAGGACTGGTTACATCACGAAAGCATCCACCAGAGGACTTACACTTTCCACAATCCTCCGAATGGCCAGTCGCCTAATATAGATAGATAGATAGATAGAAATATAGATATTTTTTTTTTTTTTTTTTTTTTTTATTGTAAACATAACAATCTTATATACAGGATTAACCGGTTTTTGGTTCTCTGCAGTCAGACAGAGAGGTTACATACTCTTGTTGAGGTATGTTACATCGAAGTCACTTATAAGGCTAATTAAATTTTTTTTTTAAAATAAATTAAAGCCATTAAGAGTTATTTTAACATGATAACATAAGATCTTGTTTTAACATAAGAACATAAATGTGGAAGAACATAGAAGTTACTATTGCACAATATTATCTATTAACATGAGAGTGCCAGCTGATTAACTTTCGCACTGTTAAGCACAACAATCCTTCTTTCTTCCCCCTTTCTTTTTTTTGGGGGGGGGGTAAAGGTGTCACTTCTATGCTGGAAATTGGATTATAATGCAGTCGCCCTGCTCAGCCAGGAGTTGATTCCGTGGATTCCATTCTTGGTGGAAAAGATCTAAGGTGTTGTTTTGCCTATGGTAGTGATGTTCGTGTAGGATCCGACATCTCACCTTTTGTTGGAAGGCTGCAGTGAGTTGGTCAGTTGCCTCTCTCTGTGAAGTTGCTGTGCTGTCTGGTCTTGTATGTCTGAGGTAGAAGTTGTATATTACCGCTTTTGCGGTGATGAAAAGGTAATTGCAGAATGAATGGTTATTTGGCTCCACATGGACGAGATTGAAATATTCCTCTTCTGTATGAAGATTACCACAGGTAAGAGCTGCCATTTCCCGAGTCAAACTGATTAATTTAGTGTTGACTGGGCATTCCAAGTAGACATGCCGGACCGTTCCTAATTGGTAGCAGAAGAGGCAGTTATCTGAGACGTTTGAGTTAAATTTTCGTAATATAGTAGGAGTAGGTAATATATTATGCCACATTCTCCACTGAATATCTGCGTCAGGTTTGATGGCTCTTGTGCGATATGGTAGATCCCATTGAAATAGTGTTTGATCAGATGATGCAGGATTTTCCATCAAAGTGCTTTGGTTTGACTGTTGTGTTAGGGTGCTGTAGATCTTGTTGGTGTTGCTGGGTGTAAGTTTCTCCCATGAGTTATTGGTTTTTATCAGAAAGATAGGCGCCAAAACTTCTGAGTTTGGAGGAGTAAGCCCCACTTCTGTTATGCTATCAGGCATAGCGGCTTGAAAAGCGGCCTTTACGGTGTCTATCTGCTCAGACTCATTCCCATATTCCAGGTTTTCGAGCGAATTTGGAAAGCGCCAGGTGAGGCTTGGAGAAAGAATGTCACCCAAGATCCTCACGTTTCGCCAGCTCCATGGAGGAAAGAAAAATTCTTTCTGAGTGATCGGGCTTCTTACCATCGTGTTGTGAAAGATGGGTTCCATGAGGATTTCAGGTAGGGATGCTGTCTTCACTGTGTGCTGGAGGTTTAGCTTCTTCCATCGTCGAAGGGCGTCTTTGTAGAAGTTTGTTAAACTTACAGGCACTTGAGCTGTTGTCATTCTTAAGGTGGTGGAGAGAGAGAGACCTCTAGTGGCAGAAGTGAAAATATACTCAGTGGTGCACTTGTGTGATATTTCCTGTTGTAGAGCATTTATGAGAAATCGAGCGCGGAACGTTGTTATCCTGTTGTCAATGGAGACCAACTTTTGTCCTCCATCTTTGAGAGAAGTACATAGCTGGGAGTAGGAAAGCCAGTTTGTTTTATTCCATATGAATCGATATATGGTTGACTTTATTTGTTTGATGAATTGAACTGGTGGCGTAAGGATCTTTAGTGTATGCCAAAGGACACTGGTGGCTATTTGGTTAACGATTATTGTTCTCCCTCTTGTGGAGGCAGAGGCTCGTATTGCTGCCCACTTTCCTAGAACTTGCTTGAAACGCTTGTTTAGTGTTTCCCAGTTCTTATCCACATAAGAGGGTGTGTTTCCTAGGTAAATCCCCAGGTATTTGTTTCCCTCTGTGGACCAGGTACCAGACATTGGGGAATCGGTTCGGTTTTTCCATTTGCCACACCACAGTCCTATGGTTTTATGTGTGTTTAGTTTGGCTCCTGAGGCTGCCTGATATTGTTGGTATGCCACTTGTATGTTATGAAAGTCCTCTTCTTTGCGGGCTATGATTGTAACATCATCAGCATATGCTGTCAGGGTTATGGTTTGGTAGGGAAGTTTAGGGCGGCATGCTTTGAGCAGCATGCTGAGTCTACACAGAAAGGGTTCGATGGCAATTGTGTAAAGAGGACCAGAGAGTGGACAGCCTTGTTTAATACCTCTGCTGTATGGTGCAGTTATGGTAAGCCTGTTGTTTATTTTCATGCAAAACTGTGCCTTGGCATACAACATTTTAATAGAGTGAATGATGCCTGAGCCAAAGCCAAATGCTTTCAAGCAGTTGAAGAGGTAAAGGTGTTCAACGCGGTCGAAAGCTTTTTCTTGGTCTAGTGTTACAAGACCCATTGTTTCACTGTTGTTGTTCGCTATGCTTATGAGATCCCTTATGAGATGTAAGTTTTCGTGGATAGATCTTCCAGGGATGGAATAGCTCTGATGCCTATTTATTATTTCGCTCAGAGCGGGTTTAAGTTTGTTGGCAATGGCTTTGGATATAATTTTGCAGTCGGTGTTTGTGATAGAGATGGGTCGCCAGTTTCCTAGTTTCGTCGCGTCTCCTTTCTTTGGAATGAGTTTGATAACTGATGTTGTCATATTGAGTGGAAAGCCATTGGTATTCGCTTCGACAAATACTCTGTAGAGGATAGGTCCAAGCTGTTCCCAGAAGGACTGATAAAATTCAGTGGTGTGCCCGTCTATGCCAGGAGATTTATCTTTAGGTAAGGAGGTGCAGGCAGTTTTCAGATCGTGTAACGTGATAGGGAGTTCTGTGTTACTCCTTGTTGTTGGTGAGAGTCTTTTCACATCGGAGAGAATTTTATTCGTGGCCTCCATAGATGTTGGGTTGACTTGGTACAAATTTTTGTAGTACTGCAAGGTATATAAGAGGATTTCGTCATTATTTTCTATGATGTTTCCATTATCTGTTTTAATAGCAGATATAGTGGTGCACTCTTGTTGGCGTTTTTCTAGTGAAAAGAAATACTTTGTAGGGGCATCTGCGAAGTTAATATGTTTGCGTCGTGCTCTTATTAGTGCTCCTCTTGCAGAGTGCTCTAGGTGTGAGCGTATGGTGGCTTCTAGGGACTGGTATTCCTCAGATTCTGGATGATGCAATTGCTGTTGTTGTTGCAAATTTTTAAGGGCTGAATGCTTGTTCAAATTTCTTCGGTGACTATATTTTTGGGTGAATACCTTAACTTTGGATTTAAAAAGTGACCACCACTCGGAAATTGATTGTGAAGTAGGTATATCTCTGATGAGAGTTTCGATATAGATTTTAGAGGTTCTGAGATATTCTGTATCCTTTAGTAGGCTGTTGTTAAATATCCAGTATGCTCCTCCTTTGTATCTGGTGTGTCCAGGAAAGCAAATGTTAAGAAGGATGGAATCATGGTCTGATGCATGAGATGGATGGTATGTGACTCTCCTGATGTAGGGTATTGTGTGCATCGATGTGTAGTATCTGTCGAGCCGTGCCTGGTATAAGACACTGGTAGGACCACCTTTGGCTCTCCAGGAGAACATTTTCTCATGTGGGTGCAAGTGTCTGAAGGTGTCAGTCAGCTCGAAGTCATTTATTACATCCTGGAGAAGCTGAACTAGTGAGTGTCGATGTTCTTGGCATTGCTGTCTGTCCATTGCAGGATCCAGAGTGCAGTTGAAATCCCCTGCCAGTATGATGTGGTCATTGACCTTGCTGAGGTGGTTTCGCACAAACTCCAGTACCTGCACTGCAAGCTGGTCATTTTGTGGGATGTATATGTTAATGATATTTATTTTCTTTCCTGTCTGAGTTGTAATGAGTGCATATATTGCACACCCAGGAAAGGTATCGATTATTTCTACTTTTAGAGCGCTGTTTTGGTGAATTCCAATGCTGACTCCCGATCCATGAAGTTGTATGGCAGGACAGTGGTGCATGGTATAAGGCCAGTTCTTCCAGTGTTGATATGAAGCTTTGCTATTGCAATGGAAGTTTGTTTCCTGCAGCATAACTATTTCTGGCCGTTGGGCAATGATATGCTGCAGGACCAGCCTGTTTCGCAGTGGTGTGGCACATCCTCTAGCGTTTAGTGAGAGAAGGTTTATTGAGGTGCTCATTATTTTTATGGTTTAGTTTTATTTGGTGCGGTAATCCTCACTTCCTTTATGGATAGTTACGCTGCCGCTGGGATTCAAGCCCGTTTATCAGGTAGTATATGATAGAAATATAGATAGATAGATAGCTAGATAGATAGATAGAGAGAGAGAGAGAGAGAGAGAGAGAGAGACAGACAGAGAGAGAGAGAGAGATTGTTGATGATAGGGCTTATGAAACATTCCCATTTACCATGGAAATGTTTAAGGAAGATGCTTACAGTAGATATTAAATTGCCTCTGCAAGAGTGGCTGGAGTGAACTGGTAAGAAATAAGTCGTTAATCAGTCTGGCTGCTCTCTTCTGTATTGCATCGAGTATTTTTTCGGGCTCTTGGAGGCACCTCCCATTACGTATATCAGTACTTGATGGATGGACGGATTTGCGATTTGTTCATTAATAGCAGTTCTCTTAATTACATTAATACAGTACATTAATAGCTGTAATAAAAACTGTAATAAAAAGTTGTGACCAACGACTTTGGCTGGAGACCAAAATGCTTCTCTATAATTTCGATAGAATGCAAGTTTCCTGCTTTTGGTTCTTTGTAAATCGGTGCATTGATGATGATAATGCATTAATGATTTTAATGTAGTCTTTTGGACTTTCATGTAATCAATGAGAGAATGCTGAGTTCTTAATGATAACCCGTTGTAATATGCTTGGTTCTGGTGTATGAGCCAGGTTGTAGTATAAATTACCTAAAGGAGATAGCCTTAGGTAATAGAGGTTCAGAGTATTTGCAGAATAGTTGAAGTTATCTGGTACTCTGGTTATGCGAACAATTTGCGTAAGGTTATCTGCGATGACAAATATCTCGGAATCTCTACCAGCTTGGTCTGTGCAGTTGGAGAAGAAAAGCCAGTTGGTATCGCGTACGTTAACGTTGCAAGAAAATAACTTGACTGCTAGGAAATTTGACTGAAGAACTACATCGATTTTCAAGGAGAGGTAGTCAGAGTTCACAGTGGTTGGTGGTTGAGAGAAAGATATATACAGCTCATGAATTTTACAAGGTGGGGTACAAAGATTTACAGCAAAAGAAATCGTGATTGCGAGATTCTAAGTTGAATGCTCTTTTGCATTGTATGCCAGTGCAAACGTATGCACAAACGTCGCCCTTAAGCAAATCGGAATCGAATGGTGTATATTTGGGGAATTTCAGATGAATACTCTTTAGTCAACCTAGCAATGGCAAACCACTTCACATATATTTAAGCTTCAGTTCTGGTCAAGTACCAATAGAGTGGACAGAGAGAAAATAATTCCGCTGCATAAAGAATGACAGAGGCTGCAAATTATAGACCAATCAATATATCTGGAGTGATTGTTAAGGTTTTAGAGAAATTGGTTAAAATTAGAATTCAGAACTGGGTGGACAGTAATATGATACCTTATATGGAGCAACATGGCTTTGTGTAGCGTAGGTCTTGGCTCATTAACCTGCTTACTTTCTATAATAAAGTAAGAGTGCAGCTGGACGAAGGAAATCCTTACTCAGTGATACTGCTGGACTTTGCAAAGCCATTTGACAGGATTCCACCAGAATTCTGTTGCAAAAATTAGAACAAATGGGTATGGATCCGAAGCTGGTGATTTGGATTAGAGGGTGGCTGGTGAATAGATATCAAAGAGTGGGTTATGGAGGAGCTGAGGCTAGGAGAAGGCAGATGACTAGTGGTGTACCTCAGGGCTCAGTGCTTGGTACTCTATTGTTTAATTTGCACATCAATGATATTGGGAATACTTTGAAAGGAAATATCCACTTCTTTGCTGATTATGCAAAATTAGGAAGAGCGATAGTCAATTCAGGTGATGTAGATATCTTGCAGGATGACTTAAATAGGCTGACGGTATGGACTAAGGTAAATGGCTGTCAGTTTAACATGGCTAAGTGTAAAGTGATGCACTTCAGGAGGATGAGATCAGATGCTGTTTATTATATTAATGGAACTCAGCTGCAAGAAGTTGACGAGGCATGGGACTTGGGAGTTATCGTGGACAGAGAACTTAAGTTTAAAGGGCATATTGCAAAGATTGCCAAAACATCACATTAAATTACATGGTTGTTGAAGAACACACTGACAAGCAGGGATAAGGAAGTGATTGTCCCACTTTATAAGGCATTAATAAGACCGAATTTGGACTACTGCGCACAGATTTCGTGACCTGGATTTCTTGGTGATGAAGATATGGTGGAGAGGATTCAGAGGCGAGTTACAAAGATTGCTGCAGGTCTGTGGGATGTTCCCTACGAGAATAGATTGAAGATCTGTGGGCTCCAAAAACTAGCTGATAGACGTCGGAGAGTAGATATGATAGAGGCATATAAATTATTAAATGGATTTTATAGGATTGGTACTATAAATTAGAACCATGAAGGGATGCAAAACTTCAAGCTATGCTTTATTCATACTTTACTAAAATATCAAAATTAAATAGTGATATATTATTTAGGTATCGATTCTTTTTCCATATCCCTCACACATCACACTATTTTACTATTTAACTCTTGGTTCTTTTTTTTTTCCTTACCTAAATGATTTGAACTTACCGCTATTTAAAATTCAGTTAGGATAAATATTTTAAAACGTTAACATTTTAAAATATTAAATTTCGGTATTTTATAACTTTTTTTGTAAATGAATTATAACAAAGAATTTTCAAATTAATTAGAAAATAAAATAAAAAAGCCCTATTAATTTACCTGAAAGGCAATTTTATTTTGTTTAATATCAATTAGAAACATTTTAGTTTATGAAATAAGGGGCGCACTTGTAAACTTTGCCTAGGGCGCAAAATAACCTGTCACCGAAAGTGTTGATACTGATGACATTTTTAAGACCAGTGCTGAAAGGGAGAGAACGAGGGGCTATCCCTGGAGATTATGTAAGAGTGTGGTGAACAAGGGTTGGGACTAGATTTTTTGCTTGGAGGGTTGTGAATGGGTGGAATGCGTTGTCAGAGGTGGTTGTGAATGCTTCATCTGTGAATGAATTTAAGGAGAAGTATGAGAGGTTTTATGTAAATAATGGTTAGTGTGTCAAATTAGAGTCTCCCACAATGAGTCTTTTGACTCCATGGAGACACCATAATTTTTTTTTTTTATTGATCTGTTCAAGTATTTACACGTACAATAAAAATCTTGAGTGACATTGCAACTAATAGTTTTACAGAATTCAGCACAAAGTGCTACATTTTCTACATTGGATTTCAATTAAAATTTTTAAAAATACTTTTTGCCTCTGTATTATGTATTTACAACACATGTTCTTCTAATATTTACAATAAAGATTATACAGAATTTTTGAATATAGAATATACATAATAATAATAATAATAATAATAATAATAATAATAATAATAATAATAATAATAATAATAATAATAATTTATTTATTTATTTTATTTTATTTATTTATTTTTTTTTTATGTGTCAGATGAATTGCATACATACTGTAGATGCTATAATAATTATATATATGTATATAATATTTATAACACATTACAATTGTGGATAACAGATACTTGCAGGTTAATAATTTTCTTCCTCGAAGCTTAGCAGAGCTTATCTGAGGAAGATAATAGATGATAGATGGTGGTGGTTTCTTGGTTATGTTCCTATACTGGTCACAAGCCAGGTGTTGATTTTACTGTTTGTTGGTATGTGCTTGGAAGACTTCAACTGCTAGTACAGTTTAACTTTTTTGTGTGTGTGTGCAGATAGGGTTGGATTTAGACATGGCATGTTTGTTTCTTTGTGTTCTTGTAGTGATGGTTTTTTGAGAAGGGCTTTGTCATAGGTTTGTGTGTGTGTGTGTGTGTGTGTGTGTGTGTGTGTGTGTGTGTGTGTGTGTGTGTGTGTGTGTGTGTGTGTGTGTGTGTGTGTGTGTGTGTGTGTGTGTGTGTGTGTGTGTGTGTGTGTGTGTGTGTGTGTGTGTGTGTGTGTGTGTGTGTGTGTGTGTGTGTGTGTGTGTGTGTGTGTGTGTGTGTGTGTGTGTGTGTGTGTGTGTGTGTGTGTGTGTGTGTGTGTGTGTGTGTGTGTGTGTGTGTGTGTGTGTGTACGTGGGGGGGAGAGAAACAGGAATTGCTCTAATTTTCATTCTCGCTGTAATATTTATATAGTGCCTGTTTCAGCCCTCTGTATGTTCCTAGGTTTCTGTTGTCGAACGGCAGTTTGTTTATCATGTCAGGTACATAGAAATTTCGGGTGGCTTTGCCATTCTGATTGTTGTATTTATATGTTATGTAGTTTGTTGACTGCGGTCTTGTTATTTGATATGTTGTTCTGGTTACTCTATATGTTGGGCTGTAGTAATGTTTTAACATGACTGTGTAGTGGCATAAGTTTCACCTTAAATATTTTGTGTTTTGTCTGTGCTTCCTGCATAAGAATGGGTTGTTCCCAGAATATCAGTTTTACCATTTTATCTTGCAACCATTGTAGCCTCTCAAGTCTGTAGTCTGCGCAGAATGCGCATGATGTGATTGCTTATCTTAAAATATTTTCACATAATGCTTTATAGATTAGTATTTTTATGTTGGTTGGGGCAATGTCTTATAATCTGTATAGTTTGCTTGCTATTATCCTAAGCTTGGTATGTAGGTAATTTGTATGGCTATTCCAACTTTGATCAGCATCGAAGTGAAGTCTGAGATAGCGTGTTGTTTTCACCTGTGCGATGGTTGTGATTTTAGGTTCTGCGCTTTGTGTATAGGAGGATGAATGTTGGATAGTGAGATATTTAGTTTAGATGGGCAGGGTTTGGGGGTTTTTGAATATCGTTAGCTTTGTTTTTCCAGGGTTTATATATATGCCGTTTTCGGTTAACCAGTTAGTGATCTGACTGATGTCGTGTTGCATATTTGTGTAAGCGATATTTGCATTGTTGTGAATGGATACTATGGCCGTGTCGTCTGCGTACTGGAAGATTTTACTTTTTAGGGGGAGTTGGTTTGTGTCGTGTGTGTATATGTTAAATAGAATGGGAGATAGGACAGCTCCTTGCAGTACTCCACAGGTTACATGTACCTCTTTGCTGTATGCTGATCCCATACGTGTGATGTGCTTTCTGTTTATCGTGTATGCTTTAAACCACTGGAATAGACGACCTCCAATTCCGATATGGGTTAGTTTCTTTAACAAGGTTTTGTGTGTTAGTGTGTCAAATGCTTTTGTTAGGTCAATGAATACCACTAATGTTATTCTGTTTTTATCCAATGCAGCATTTATTAGATCTGTGAAATCTTCCAGGAATGTTGCTGTTCCTTTATTTTTTTGAAAGCCATACTGTGTTTTCGGTATGAAATTTTCAACGTATGTGGAGAGTTTCTGATGCACGATGCGCTCCATGATTTGGTTGATTACAGACAGCGTGGCGATGGGTCTGTAATTACGTATAATGTTTCTTTTTCACTGTTTGTGTGTGGGTGTAATTAATGCACTCTTCAGTGTTTCAGGTAGGTGTCCCGTTTCGAAGATTTTATTTAGCATTTTTTGTATAATTGGAAGTAGGTTCGTTGAATGTTTCTTGATGTCTTTTGGTCTGATTCCGTCTATCCCCGGTCCTTTGTTAGGATTAATTTGTTGAATTGCCAGTGATAGTTCTTCTTTTGTTACTGTGCGAAACCACATCGACTTGGTTGCTCGTGCACCTAGTGGAGAATGTTCGTTTGTGTGAGGAAAGGTTGTTTCTTGTAGCTTTTGGACAGAGTTCACGAAATGCTGATTAAAGTTGTTTGCCAACTGTTTGAGGGATTTGTGGTCGCAGGCAAAGCTGTGTTTTATTGTTTCTGAGGCAATGGTTCTGTGTATATTGTCCAGCATTTCATTAATCAGGTGCCAGGTTTCCTTTATGTCATTCTGAGCTGTTGTTAATTTGTTACTGTAATAGTTTCTTTTTGCCATTCTAATCTGTGTTGTTAGGAGATTCCGTTTTCTTTTGTATTCATCTTCTAAAGCGATATTGTTCGGCGATTTCTTAAGTTGTTTCCATAGGGCATCTTTTCTTTGTATGTCTGTTAGTATGTTGTCTGTTATCCATGGATTTTGTTTCGTTTGGGGGCGTATTTTTATTTTTGTTAACGCTTTGTTATATATTTTGTTAAATACAAGTTTAAGATTATTATATACAGCTTCAGCAGGGTCTGAAGATGCTATCTGCATCCAGTCTGTTTTCCTGATTTCATCTTTTACTGTTGTTTCGTTCAGAATGCTATAATACTGTTTTGTAGTCTCAGTGATTTTTATGGGTTCTGGTTCAGTGTTTAACTGTAATGCTGTGAAATAATGATCTGCCAGTTTGCATGTTATGACGGCTGCTGTGTAGCTGTTTGGAGGGGCCCTTATATTTATATGATCAATGGAGGATGAGGTTGTTATGTTTCCGACTATCTCTTCTCGTGTATACGACTGTATGGATGGGGTTATGTTATATGCCGATAACAGGTCTAGGTATTGTTCTGTGTTATTATTTATGTTCCTAATGTTTATATTAATGTCTCCTATTATTATCAAGTTTTCTGAGGTACCTACTTTCGTGACTGAAAGCCATCTGTTTAGTTCTTCTAGGAATTTTGTGGTACTTAAGTTGGGTGGTCTGTATATTGGGTTTAATATCAGGGAGTTTTCTTGTTTGTTAAGCGCCTCCGTAGCGCAATTGGAAGAACGACGGTACATTGCGCCCTTCGATTGGAATAGGCCTAAGTTCGATTCTCGTCGCGACGGGAGGGATCTTTATCTGGTCGATTTCAATCGATGGTGAGTTAGCCGATCTCATACGGAGGTAGCAGGGTTTTTTCTCCCGGAAGCTCGGGTTTTTCATCCCGCATACATACAAATCGGCCCTTCAGAACACACGCAATTTACAGACAAAAATTACTAGTTGTGGTGGTGTTGGAGGTGGGCGGTAGATGGCGTTGATTCGTAGTAGAGGTAAGATGTAGAGACAGTTGAAGATGTCCTCCCGCGATGAGTCTTCGGACTCCTTGGAGGTATCAGGAATAATAATAATAATAATAATAATAATGATGTTTTTAATTTCGATGCATATGTTTTCTGCATATTCTAATTTATACTTTATTTCTGTTACTTCTAGTTTATGTTTGGTAAATATTATTATACCACCGCCTCGTATTGTTTGTCTGCAGTGTTTGTGTTGTTGGAAGTGTGGCATTTGGTAGGTGGATGCCTCTTCGTTTGTCGTAGATACTTCAATCAGTATTAAAATGTCTATTCCGTCTATATCTTCCTTCAGATAAGCTTGCAGGGTCAGCCAGTATTTTTGAATGCTTCTGATGTTGATGTGGAGAATAGATAGTCCTTTTTTGGGAATTGTCACTTGTTTCTATTCCGTTATTGATTTCAGAATGTGGCAATTATCATGTTCCGGGGTGATTACGTCTGCTTGATGGTCTATATTCATGTTGGTTGGTGTGCTGTTCCTTCTTTACGAGTTGTCAATATTCCATTCAATGTGGCAGCCTGTTGAGGTCGTCTACGGATTTTATTTCGATTGGTTTTGAGTCTTGTGTCTTCCTAAGGAATATTTTGATGTCTCTTATCCATATAAACTGGTAATTGTTTTCTGTTTTTACTTTCCTTGCTTGGTAGAATATTTTCTGATAGTATGGCGTTAGGTATTCGGACAAATATATTGGGATGTTGTCGTGGTCTCCTTTCAGATCCTTGACTACTGGTTTTTTAATCCTGCTGGCTTTTATAAGTGTAGTTTTTATTGTGCTGTTGGTGAGTCGCACTACGACAGGAGAAGGACGGGTATTATTTTCTCTTTTCCTTTTTTGTTGTAACCGATACACTGACTGTATGTCTCTTGATTCAATGGGAGAGCCTATTTTTTGGCTTAGTTGTATTACGGTGTCTCTTAGATGTTCCGTAGCTATTTCTGGGAGACCATTTATGAGGAGATCATTTTTGTGCTGCCGTTGGTTTGAGAGTTCGTACTGTTGCTTTAAAGAGTTTAGTTCTTGCGTAGTTCCGTTGTCTCTTTAATTAAATTATGCTGTCTTTCCGTTAGCTCTTTGACGTAGTTTTTAATTTCTCTAAAGGTCTGTAATACACCTTCTACCGAGTTATTATTAAATTTAATAAATTCCTCATATTGGTTGAATTTTTCTGTAATTTGTGCGGTATGTTTTTTAAATAGTTCTCCAACCAAATCGATTAAACTGTCTTTTAAGTTTTGTAATCTATTTTCAAGTAATGCATTTAAAGTTGGCTCACATGGGTTTCTGTTGTTGTTTTCTTTGTTTTTAATTCCCTCTGTTGTTGATAGCTGTTTACTGCCTGCGGTTGTTTTCTGCATGTGCTGTTTTCCGTTTGCGGTCGAAGGCGACATTCCTTTGTTGTCTCTGCAATGGGGACACTTCCACTCGTCACGATTCTTGTTTGATTTTCACTGCCAAGTAGCCTCAGACAATCCTGAACATAGAAAATGCATGTTTCTCTGGCAGTTCCTACACGTTACGTGGTTTTCTTCCCCCGTTAAGTCTTCTTGGCATTTGTAGCACTTCATTCATACTTCTTGTTTGACGATCTTGCTGTGATTTCTAATATGGCGACTTCCTTTGTTCTCTTCTCGCATAGTTGACCTACGTATACTTCGAACTTTGAATACTTATATTTTACTTATTACTTAACAGATACAGTTTTTACATCAATATGTTCATCTTGAAGAACGGAATTCACTGATATACTTTAAATTTTAATTCACAAGAAAAGATTTACTTTGCAACTTGAAATATGGGGGCATCGAAATAGCGTGCTTGCGACAGCTGGCTGCTAAAGCTCCCTCTAATTATAAAATAATAATAATAATATATATATATATATATATATAATAAATAAAATAATAATAATATTTTGCCAAGATATTATATTATTATTATTTTGCACGTCTTGAAGAGCGGCTTAAGTTATTGTGATAGAGTGCTGGAAGATGGGACATCCAGGTTGGAAGGCGCTGAAGTTAACAATAATGATCAAAGCCTTCTGGAAGTTCAACTTCTGACAGAGTTAATCTCAGAAAAGATGCCTCCACTTTACTTATTTACATAAAATAGGAACATGGAATGTAAGAAGTGTGTATCAAGAAAAGCAGGAACTGGTGGAGAACGAAATGAGAAGAATTCGAGTTCAGATTTTAGGAATCAGTGTACTGAGATGAACTGGAATGGGTCACTTTGATACCAATGAATTCATGATGTATTACTCTGGACATGATAACCTTCAATGAAATGAAGTAGCATTCATAGTTAGAAGAGGATACAGAAAATAAATTTTGGGTTACAACCCAGTGTCCGATAGAATAATTCTAATCAGAATAAGGGCATACCCAGTGAATGTTACACTCATAGAGGCATATGAATCTACTACAGATTCAAGTGAAGATTCAACACTGTATGCAACTTGTTGCATACAATATTGAAAAAACATATTTTCTCTTGATATTAAGTGCAAACGTGGGTGAAAAAGCAGAACGAGGCATCACTGGAAATTTTTATTTAGCATACTGAGGAATCAAGCGGGAGAGAGTACTTTGGAGTTTTGTGTTTAGAACAGTTGCTTTACTGCAAACACTTGCTTTCAACAACATAAAAGAAGATTGTACATATGGACTGCACTTAATGGGAGGATATAGAAATCAGATAGATTTTATTGTTAATAGCAGAAGGTAGATGAGTGCTATCCAAGTTTCTGCTTGGCTCAGTTTCTGCTTGGTAGAAACCGAGATAGATCATGAATTATTAATAGCTAAAGTTAAACTGAAATTAAGGTCTAATATAAACAAAAGTATAGTATCGGATTTTATTTAAATCCTATAAATGAAATTTTTAAATAGAAGTCGTAATGCAATTAAAACGTTTGGAGAAGACAGGATGAGAATCAGAAGAACTATAGGAAGAAATAAAATGGACAGTCATAGAAGCAGTAAAGAATATTCTAAATAAAGCAACAAAAAATGATTTTGAGAAGAATCTATTCAAATAGCAGAGGAAAGGAGAAAAATGAAACTTCAGAGAAACAAAGAAAGGATTAGACAACAAAGTGCTGATTTCCAAAAACAAGCCAGGAAAATAAGGAAAAACATCTAAATTAAAAGTTAAAGGAAATTGAAGAATGCAGTATTATGCGTAGAGCAAGAGATCTGTTTAGAAAAATAACTGATGTTACAGAAGTTGTAAAAAGTAATTCGGGAAAATGTCTGATGGAAGAAGCAGTGATAAAAAAGATGGAAAGTGTATGTAGAGGATTTGTACAAAAAAGATATGAATATTGAAGGAGAATTTGAAAGGCGACAATTTATTGAGAGATCCATGATAATGAAAAATGAAGTGATATCAGCAATGGAAAGCTGCCAAAAGGAAAAGCTCCTGGAGTTGATAGTGTGTCAATGGAATTATTAAGAGCAGCTAGGGATGAAGGAGTGAATATATTGACTGCAATTTTCAACAAGTTTGAAAGAAAATATACCAAATCAAATCAGAATCAGTTAACGCCTTTTTATTCCCGTATACGGGGAGTAGGCGAGGCAATTTAGCCCTATCTAACTTTTGGAGACTGAGTGGGCAGTTCAATCTCCACTGGTACCAATCAGAGACAGATGGCCCAAGGCTATCACTAATTAAGCGGTATGCAGTGAAGAAAGACGGCTCAAATGTGCCGCCATCTCGTGGTCCCTAACCCTAACACAATATATTTAATGTCTGAAATAATGTGGGTTCTACGGTCGATTTTCTTGAGTTTACAAGACGAAAAACCCGACTTTCCGGGAGGAAAAACCTGCTTGCCCGTGCCGGAGATCGACTAACTCGGGAACCGGTCGAAAAAAGGCTTAGAAAAATTTCCTCTAGTCGCTGACTAGACTCGAAACCAAGTCTTCCTTCGTGCGGGCAAGCGCGGCGGTGTGTAAACGCCACATCCACTGAGCTACACAGGCTCAAGAAAATATCAAAAAAAAAAAAAAAAATCAGCTAACGCCTTTTTATTCCCGTATATATGGGAGTAGGCGAGGCCATTTAGCCCTATCTAACTTTTGGAGACTGAGTGGGCAGTTCAATCTCCACTGGTACCCAATCAGAGACAGATGGCCCAAGGCTATCACTAATTAAGCGGTACGCAGTGAAGAGAGACGGCTCAAATGTGCCGCCATCTCGTGGTCTCTAACCCTAACACAATATATTTAATGTCTGAAATAATGTGGGTTCTACGGTCGATTTTCTTGAGTTTACAGGACGAAAAACCCGAGTGTCCTGGAGGAAAAACCTGCTTGCCCGTGCCAGAGATCGACTAACTCGGGAACCGGTCGAAAAAAGGCTTAGAAAAATTTCCTCTAGTCGCCGACTAGACTCGAAACCAAGACTTCCTTCGTGCGGCCTAGCGCGGTGGTGTGCAAACGCCACATCCACTGAGCTACACAGGCTCTCAAGAAAATATACTGCTCTAAAAAAAAAAAATCAACTAATGCCTTTTTATTCCCTAATAGGGAGCAGGCGAGGCCTTTATACCCTATCTAGCTTTTGGAGACTGAGTGGGCAGTTCAATCTCCACCGGTAGCCAATCAGAGATAGCTGGCCCATATCTATCACTAATTATAGCAGCCGCCGATGAAGAGGCTGGCAAACAAGTGCTGCCATCTCTTGGTACCTAACCCTAACAAGATATGTCACTGTCTGAAATAATGTGGGTACTGCGGGCGATTTTCTTGAGTTTACGGGACGAAAAACCCGAGTTTCCGGGAGGAAAAACCCGCTTGCCTGTGCCAGAGATCGACTAACTCGGAAACCGGTCGAAGATAGGCTTTAGAAAAAGTTCCTCCAGTCAGCGACTAGACTAGAACCTAGGTCTAACTTCAAGCGGCCAAGCGCAGAGGGTGCAAGCGCCACTTCCACTGAGCTACACAGGCCTTATACTGCTCTATAGTTTGGAAAACATTAGTATATATCCCAATTCCAAAAAAAAAAAAAAATTTTTTTTAAATTAAATCCCAGAGTTTGTGAGAATTATAGAACCATCTCTTTAATTTCACATGCAAGAAAAATTATGCCAAAAGTAATTGGCTTTTGTAGGATCACTTTCAGCAGAATTTTTGCCACATGTGAATAGAGAAATGCCACAAGAACAGCCAGGCTTTAGGAGAGATAGAAGATCTAGAAACCAAATAGCAAACCTGAGATGAATTATCGAAAGAACAAGAGAATTTCAAAAGGAAGTACTCATTTGTTTTATTAATTATAAGAAAGTTTTTAATTGTGTGGATCAGAACAGACTGTGGATTGCAATGAGCTCAATGGGAATCCCGTCACATCTAATTATCTTGATAAGAGAGCTGTATGACAACAAAGAAGCTTAAATAAAAACAGTGTTTGGAGAAATAGACGGTGTTCGAGTGGGAAAAGCGGTGTGGCAGGGTTGTATAATTTTGCCGTATCTTTTTTAATATTTATAGTGAATAAATTGTGAATATTTTTTGTGAATATTTATAGTGAATATTATGAGAACGGCTGATTAAGACAAAGATACAGCTGGAATTAACATTGGTGGGAACAAAATAAATAATTTAAGATATGCAGATGATACAACCCTCCAAGCATAAATTAAGGAAGATCAGGAGCGTTGGTTGAAAGAGTTGGATAAAATAGAAATCATTAAAAGTTATGATTTACTGCGGTCCAGAATCAGAAATGATGGTAAATGTTAAGATGAAATTAAAAGAAAGATAGTCATCGGTAGGAAGGGGGGGAAGCGGTGTTAAACTTAAAAATTATGAAAGACAGAAGTGTGAGTTAGGTCAGAAAGTTTGAATTGTCAAAGTAATAGTATTTAAAGTAGTGATTTATGGATGTGAAAGTTGTATTAATAAGAAGAAAGACAGAAAGCAAATTCATTAATTGAATTATTTGTCTGGAGGAGACTATTAAGAATCCCATGTGCTGCAAGAATGAGAGATAATTAGGTTTTAGAGAATATAAAGACTGACTGCTCCTTGGAGGCGATGATCGCTAAAGAGAAGTTGATTTACTTTGGACATATTATACGAGCTGATGTATCATTGGAAAAGGCTATTACTTGGAGACGATTGAGGGAATGCTGCAAAATAGTTGGATGGAAAACATAAAAGAACTACAATTACTGAATGAAAGGACAAGAGGACGAGTGTGATAGAGAGCGTTTGTTGACAGGATCACCAAGAGGTGAAAATGACTGGATGACACATAACAACAACAGCTACTTGGAGAGGTTGAAATTTGGGTTTTACAGATTAGAGGTGGAAGTGTATACTATTGATGTTGCAGCTGAGACCAAATATATTTGTAAAGTGAATCTGGAAGGCTCTGTGAAGAGTCTGTTGACTGACTGAGTCACACATGATCCTTATGCATTGCTTGCACATTGGTTTTAAGGTTCGCTATAAGCTGCACGTGATTTTCACACTAGAATTCCTCTTTTTGTAGAGCTGTGCCATATTTCGTTGTAGTCATTCTTCTATTTGTTGGAGAAATCGTCGGTTTTGTTTATACTAGCTAAAGGCCAGACTGTGTGTGATTGGGGAGAACTATGGTGTTGTTTACAGCAGCCATTAGATTTGATGCTAGTTGGTGTTTGACAGGCCAGTGGCAGGAAAGTCATTCATTTGGTGTTTTTTTGTTGTTGTTGTTGTTTTGTTTTTTGTTTGTTCAGAGACAGTACCATCAGGTGATTTTCTACAATCGAAACCGGATTTTTCATTAGTTTGATCAAGTCTTCGCAGGGGAAATGTTTCAGCATTTAGCTAGAAGGAGATATTACAGGAGGTTTTCCCTGGAAATTGGGTAAAAGCAGGGTTGTCAAGGGTACGAGGACTAGATTTTCGCTTGGAGAGTGTTTAATGAATGAAGTGGGTTGCCTGAGCCAGTTGTGAGTGATTTGTCTGTTATTGGTTTCAAAGTGAGATATTATAGAATAAGTGTTGATAGTTTGGGTCTCCCACGATGACTCTTAAGGACCATGGAGTTATCCCGTTCAACAATAATAGCAATGATAATAAGAATTGTGTCGTAGGTTTCTGTGTGAAAGTTGAGGATTATAGCGTTTTTTTTTTTTTTTTTTTGTTAGCTTTCGGCTTCGATCGAGTTGCGCACTGTTTATACAATGAAGCTATGGAATTGACTGGTATTGGTCGCATCGGATTTTTCGTCTGAGTGTTGATCATATATCGGTTCTGGATGGGCTCAATTAATTTGATTTTGCCAGAGAAAACTTTCGTCGATAGCAATAAGGCTCTTCTCCAAGCTTTCAATGTCTTTTCTAAGTTCAGGAACTCTTTCGCTGAAGGAAGTGGACAGAAAGAAGGATGGTTCAACTTCACATCTGATTTATATGCCAGTCTCTTTGAGTTTTATGCACCGAATACGCGATTATTGGTGGCAAAAATCGAATAACAGGCCTTTTTTGGCGTCTGTGACATCTAGTCTGTAGCTGCAATACTAAATAGTACAGTTTGATTTGCCAGCTTATTTGTTTGCTCTGGATTAGATATAGCTGGAATACTTCTCGTTGGGTTTTGCAGCCGCCGTCTTTGCTTTTTGGAGCAGGCATTAGCGGGCGGTTTCACTTTATTGATAAGATATGAAAAAAAAGAGTACACCAGGGTTTTTCGGTGATATTAACCCTTTATAGAATTGCTGTTGCTGTTTCGATGAGTTAAATTTATGTAAGAAATCACTTAAAGTGATTTTCTAGATAAATTTCCAGATAGCGCCTTTTTATTCCGGTATAGGGAGTAGGCGAGGCCGTTTTAGCCCTATCTAACTTTTGGATACTGAGTGGGCAGTTCAAACTCCACTGGTACTCATTTAGAGATAGCTGGCCTAAGGCTATCACTAATTAAGCAGCATGCAGTGAAGAGAGACGGCTCAACAAGTGCCGCCATATCGTGGTCCCTAACCCTAACCCAATATATTTTATGTGTGAAACAATGTGGGTTCTGCGGTCGATTTTCTTAAATTTACTGGACTAAAAACCTGAGTTTCTGAGAGAAAAAATCCACTTGCCCATGCCAGAGATCGACTAACTCGGAAACCGGTCGAAAAAAGGCTTAGAAAAATTTCCTGTAGTTGCCAACTAGAATCGAAAGCAAGTCTTTCTTCGTGCGGTCAAGTGCTGTGGTGTGCAAACACCACAGAGCTTGACAGTGGATGTGGCACTGTGTAGCTCAGTACCACATCCACTGAGCTACACAGGCTCAGTGGATGTGGAAATCACTTTTAACATGATAATAAAAAAAAATAGGAAAAACATGTTCATGTCACCTTTTTCCATTGAAAGAGTAGGACTCACATTAGGAACATAATACATATTTCCATATCTGTGGAGCTTGCAAAAAACAAAATAGCTGTGAATATAGGAATAAAGGGGAAAAAAGGGGAAAAAACGTCGTTTTGACGCTAAGTTACAAACGATACTATATTTCTAAGAATTTTTCTTGTTTTCATAGTTTATTCAAATGTTAAGTGTGCCTATAAGTATCGTCACTAACAGTCTACTCGAATATAAAATCTGACACTTCCCTTCAGTTGCATCAGTATACCATAATCCAAAAACTTTATGCAAAGCATTATACTTTCTTGAGGGACCTAAATAAAGGTTGAAAGCAATCTGTGTAGAAGGAATCTGAAATAATGAGACAACGAATGCGAAATGAACAGTCTCCATACGATTCTTGTTATTATCATCACCAGACTATAAGGAGTAAAAAGATTCATCATGGGAGTTCCCACGATCCATGCCTTAAACCCACTTTCTGTTTCAGCACTCCCCACACTCTCAGACAATGCATTAAGATCAACTGCCAATGCTTGCAATAACTTACTCTTCGTATAGCTTTCAAAGATGGCCTATAGTTCTACCGTAGTCTCTCTCCCATTACATGAAAACCTTCAACCACATTAACCTGATGATAAACCCTTAGCAATTTCTGTGTGATAATCATATTCCAATCTTCTACTAGATTTTTCAAATTTCATATCTTCATGATAAATATTCCAGGAAGTAGAAATCAATCAACCAATCAATCGTCTCTGAATCCTTTCTCGCCTACGTATCTCCACTTTGGTGAAGATAAGTAGATGACATTTATAATATGGAAACACACTGTAGCTGAGTTACACGATTTTCTTTCATCTATTAACTCTTTCCACCATAAAATCAAATTCACTTTATAACTTGAAACTGAGGAAAATTACCTTTATATACGTTCTAATTTGGACAAAAGCAGAAGGATGCATCGCTCTTAATGTATACAATAAGCCCACACATACAGATCATAAACTGCATTTCTCTTCTTTGCAACATATATCATAAATATTAGGCATTGCACATACACTGAAAAGAGGATAATCTCTATTATAAGAGATGAAGGAACACTAAAAGAAGAATTATATTATTTTCTCCAACTATTGGTCAGCAATGGATATTCTAAAAAAAAACAAAATGGTACAACGAATACTGCTCTTTACTTCCTCTCCACAGATCTCGGTTTCCATCCCCTATATTGGCAAAATTTCTCAAAAAGTCGTCAATCTCCTGAAATATTACGAATAAGAGTGGCCTTCAAACCCATTATGATTGTACAACCTTTGTTACGTTCGCCTACGAAACACAACCCTTTCAACAAACATCCTGGAGTTTACAGTATTCCATGTTCTTGTGGCCTTACTTACATAGTGCAAACATCTAGAAGTTTAGAAATAAGGCAAAATGAGCATATTGGATATGTCAATAACAACAGAGAAGACAGCTTAAGTCGCATTCCATTTCTCCCACACTCGCCACAATACTGAATGGGACAAGAGCTTCATGCGTTACATAAAGAGAACTTCAGCGTCCGCAACATCAAAGAAGCTACGATGGTAATCCGCTCACAATGCGCTCTTAACAGAAATCAAGGAATGATTTTGTGACATTTGGATGTCGCATTAATTTATCGTGCATACCTGCTGAACTATAACTGACCCGTGAAAGATTCCACGCTCCACTTGTTTCTGTTTTTGTTTGTATTTTTATATATCGGATCCTACACATTCGAATTTTAGTTATGTAATGATTTATATTTACCGCTCATTGTATATTGTTTTGTTCGTCCCAACCCAGACGATGCAACTAGCATATGTGGCGAAACTAGTAGGTTTAATTAGATAACTATTAAGATCTATAAACCCAGTGTTAATTATTTTTTGTTACATTCGTTTTTAGTCGAAAAAATCAGCATACTCATTGTAGAAAAGTAGGATGACCATACTTATCATACAAAAGTATTTTATAAATTCTAGTTTTCTTTACAAGTGTGAAACCGTTATTTAAAAATGGTATTATGTCTACCAGCATGTTCCTATTAAAGGCCCAGTTTTGGTGTTTTGCTGTGAATTATTATATGGTTTGAACTATTTATTTTATCTTATTGTCATTAATAATGGCAGATAAAATTTAAAGTAAGGATAAGGTTGCTTCCAGCGGAAAAAAAAAGAAAAAAAAAACACGCGTAAACGTGTTATATTACGTACTAAGATTAAAATGATCAAATTTAGTGACGCTGGTGTATTGAATACTGAGACACGCAGCATAGTAAGCTTCTCACACTACTGTTGTTATGGTTGTCAGAAAGAAAGATGAAGTGAACAGTTCTAGAGTAGTTAATTCGACAGTTATCTGTAAACGTGACATTGACGAATAATAATGATAATAATCAGATAACGCTTTTTTTCCCCCGCATAGGGAGTAGGCGAGGCGATTTTAGTCTGTCTAACTTTTGGCATAACGCATAACGATACTGACTTGATGGGTGAAGCATAAATGCTTTTCATATTCCCCTTTTGTCTGAGAAGGAAAATTCTTTGAGTGGAGAATTTTTGAGCTTTAAGCTCGCTCTGAAAGGCAGTGAGATTAGCTGTGTTTAGCTGCACAGAAGTGATTTGGGTCTTTTGTATTTGCAGAAATCTGCTTTATTGTATTCTGAAGCTTGCTTGATCAGTGGGTTCGGATGATTAATTGTCTTGATAAGAACTTTTCTGCTAGGTCATGAAAGGGGGATGTGATGTAGGAAATGTTGACTTCTCTGTGAATCTGGGAGTTTCTGATAAACCATGGGGCATCCAAATTCATTCTCAGATATTTGTTCTGTATTCTTTGTAGCTTTTGAATATTTGTGTTCGAGGTATGACTCCATGCAGGAGATGTATAAGTGATGACTGGACGTATTACCATCCTGTATACGAGTAGTTTGTTCTGAGTGTCCAGTTTACTTTTTCTGTTGATGATGGGGTAGAGCTGTGCAATTACTTTGGATGTCTTTGAGCTTATGTGTTTTATATGACTGATGAATTGTAGTTTTTGTCGATCATTACGCCGAGATATTTGACTGCCATCGGATCTGAACTCCTATATTCCTTGATCTGAGGCTTCTTTCTAGTGAACAGTATGGCTGAACTCTTTTGTGGATTTACTTGGCTCCTCCAGTCCATCAACCATTTCTCTAGTGTGTGAATACTTTTGGAGTCTTTTGATGGCTAGTTTGGGGATGAGCGATCTTGCTAATAATGCAGTATTATCTGCATATAATGCAGTGATTGTGAAGCTTGGGTTTTGAGGGATATCAGTTATATAGTTAAAAAAACAGCAAGGGAGGGGGGGGGCAGGAGTGAGCCCCTACGGCACACCCACCAGAACCTTGCGTCTGGTTAACATAATTTCCTTTATTTTGACTTGCATGAATCTGTCTTTGAGATATGAGTGAATTATTTTAACTAGATTTGTAGGCATATTGAATGAGATGAGCTTTTAGAGAAGACCCTGATGTCACACCTTATCAAAAGCCTTTGCAGCATCTATAAAGACCGCAGCTGTGTGGAGGTTCCGATTGAAGCCTTCGGAGATGAATTTGATCAGCCTGTGGATCTGTTGAACGGTGGTGTGTTTTTTTTCTAAATCCAAACTGCTCATTAGGAATTATATCTAGTTTATCGGTTTCTGATTGAAGCCTTGTAAGGATTACTTTTCTATGATCTTTCCAAGGCTGGACAGAAGACTGAGGGTCTGTAGCTTTCAGGGAGCTGGGAGTTTTTTCCAATCTTTTTAAATGGCGTGATATCCGCTATCTTCCATGTTAAAGGAAAGTATTTGAGTCTGAGAATGGCGTTTATTGTGTTGACTAGATGTACAATGGCTTTTCTGGGGAGTAGTTTGATTATTTTGTTTGTGATTTCATCTGAACCTAGAGCCATATTGTTGTTCAGGTGGGTTATGGTATTTATAACTTCTGTTGGAGAAGTGGATGTGACAGGTTCTAGGTCATCATTTTGTTGTGTTATGGCCTGCCTGACTTGGCGGTGAATCTTGTAGATAAGATTGATGTTAAAATTTTCACAAGAGGGACTGCATTGTGCATTAACTTTCCAAGCTGTCTACCAGAGCCTCTGCCTTTTCCTTGTCAGTATGGGCTATTCCTTTCTTGAATCGAATTGAGAGTAAAAGTTTCCTTTTAGTGTGGAAGGTTCTCAGGAACTTCCAAATGGAGTTGTCCTCTGGGTTTAGTTTCGTTAGCTTGGATTCCCTGTCTTGGTTTCAATGTTTTTGGAGAGCTTGACGGACTTGTCTGTTTAATTTATTTAGATTTGTTTTATCTTGCGGGGCTCTTGTGTTATGGTACCTCTTTCTGGTTTTGTTTTTCAGTCTGATTAAATCCATGATTTCCTCGGGGATCCGACCACTAGGGTGAAAAACTGTAGTTTGGATAATTGACTTTATTGCTTTTTTGATTTTACTGGTAAGGTTGTTTACAGCAAAGACCATCTCCTCTTTAGTGCGAATAGTAGAGACTGACCAATGTGGTCAGGGAGAAATCTGGAGAGCTTGTCCCAAGATATGAAAGAGTGGGGAGGGGAGAATTGCAATTTGTACCAAGTTGAAGCAGAATAGGGTTGTGATCGGACGACGAAAGTTCATTTAGTGTTTCCAGCTGATACTGGTAACTGATGTTTTTGATGATGACTATGTCAAGTACATCTGAGCTTCTAGCTGAGCTATGATGGGTGCTTTGGCATTAAAGTCACCAGCCATGATGATGGAGTCGGTGAAGCCAAGAATGGTGTCCAGGTCAGATACCAGTAATGGAATGCTGGGTGGATTATATACAGCATTGATTTTGATACTGCCAGCATTGTTGGTATGAACTTCAATGCTTGTTATCTCTAGGTTCTTGGTTTGTGGATTGGTCAGAACATTGTGGCTTAGGTAATTTTTAATGTATATGGCTGTTCCTCCTCCACTTCTGGTGAGTCTGTCTGTTTTGAACATAATATAGCTTGGGGTTATTAGCTGGCCTGAGATGTGTTTCATTTACTAGTATTATGTCAGGATTGTGTCTGTGAGTGAACTCTTGCAGTTCTAAGATTTTGTTATTCATCCATTGGCGTTCCATGCAGTAATCATAAGAGAGTGGGGATGGAATTTTCTTTTATTCATTATTGAGGGCTGTCAGAATTTAGTGGGTACCTTGTAGGAATCTTTTCGTGGAGGATGGCGAAGGATTTGTCATGCTGAATTCTTGTAACATGGCAGCTAGTGAGGCTGTTAATACTGATGTTAGATTTGAGATTATTTGATCATGGGATGGAGCAGCTTTTGTTCGTGCTGCTGCTGCATAAGTTTGGGGCATTTGTTTTCTTTCCTGTGTTGTCAAGCTAGAGATAATTTGGACCAGGGTGCGACCTACACGGCTGTCTTGAGCATCGCTAAAATGTGTTGGAAGGGTAGTTTTTGCTGACCCTCAGTTCTTTGGGTGTGTAATGCATCCCATGTAGTTGGCAGGGTGAGGTTTTCCACAGTTGGCGCATTAAGCTGGTGAGGATCTTGGCTTGGTACACATGACGGTCTGGTGGCCATCGCCGCATTTCAAACACCTGTAATTTGCTTTGCAAAGTTTTTGGGCATGGTCAAACCTTTGGCACCTATGGTACTGCCCAGCTGACGACTTTTTCCTTAGTGGCTCAATAGAAATTCTCAGGCCACAGATCGCAGTCATTTCGTATATCTCTTTGTGTGCCTTGTCAATTTCTACGAGCACCAATGGCATTGGCCTTTTATTTGACCTGAGCATCCTGCTCACTTTTACTGGTGTTAGGCCCTGGCTCATAAGGTCAGCAGTGATTTCTTCAGGGATGACCATCTTCGGTTACCCCGCGAAGTACTACTTTGAGATTCTTTTCACTGGGTAAAGCAAAAGTGTGATAAGGAAGACTTTTGTTATCCATTAGTTTTGTCAATTATCTGTAGTCAGTGACTGAAGCTGGCTGAATTTTGATTCCTTCATCTTGATTTTTAGCCCAGGAATATGATATTTTGTTTCCTAAGGGCTGATGTGACAGTGGTCCATTTGTCCTTGTCACATCCTTGTCACCCCTCGGGACGTCTGGTGCTGGTGGGTCTTCATCCATCTGGTCCTCTGTGGTTCTTCGTCTTTTTGTTAGAATGCTCTCCCTGAGAGTTGTTTTGACAGGGGAATTTTGGTGACAGAGCAATAATGATTTGTTATTCTGATATCTCATTCTCCTCCTCCCCTCCATCCTGATCATTAGAGTGAATGTATGTTATATAAAACCCGGCCAGTCAGATTCAAGCTTGCATATTATCAGTTTCAGTACCTCTAGGGACTGCTCCTTATTAAGGATCTGGATCTGGTCTTTGATGTTTTCCATATCAAAGTGGCGATTTCCTGCCAGCAGAAATTGTTTGATAGCAGTATAAATAAAATTTAGTCTTGTTACGACCTACTAATTGGGGAAAGGAGTATCAGTATCTCACTTGGCCACAGTTTGAAAACCTACCTCCCAATAAAACCTTAAATCCACCAATGGTCTTCATTGCGGGTGGGACCAGCCAGCCATTTGACCTCTTGCACATTTCGTGCCGAGGGGAAGACAGTAGGAATCAAACTGTGTCAGTGACAGTGCAATGTGAGATTAATGAGAAACCTTGTATGCAATGTATTAGGATAAGTCTAAAATAATATGTCCATTCTCATCAAAAGCCAAAATCAGAATCAATCTGTAACTTTTGTCCTTATAGTCCTTATAAGGACTGGCTTAAAGGGGTGAAGCAAGAATGCTTTTTCATCTTCCCCGTTATCTGTAGTGGACAGTGTAGGGATAAGGTGTTATTGAGCTATTAAAGCTCTGATCATAACAGCAATAGCCAAACCTCAGTTAGAACTTCATTGGCTACAGCATTGCCATCCATTACCCTCCAAGAGTAATGGAAATCACCGCATCTCATGGTCGATTCCCTGTTGATCTTCCGAAGTTCCTGTAACTTTTGGAGACTGAGTGGGCAGTTAAATATCGACTGGTAGCCAATCAGAGAGAGAGAGATAGCTAGGCCAATGCCATCAATAATTAATCAGTAAGCAATGAAGAAAACGGCAAACAAGTGCTGCTATCTCGTGGTCCCTAACTCCAACACAATATTTTTAATGTCTGAAAATAGTGTGGGCTCGACCGCCGATTTTCTTGAGTTTACGGGACGAAAAACTGGAGTTTTCGGTAGAAAATCCCGCATGCCATTCCAGAGATCAACGAACTCGGGAATCGGTCGAGAAAAGGCCTAGAAAATATTCCTATAGTCGGCGACTAGATTCGAACCCAAGTCTTTCATAGTGAGATCAAGCGACGTAGAGTGCAAACGCCACTTCTGCTGAGCTACACATGCCCTTGACATTGACAAAATGAAAAAGAAAAGTAATGGTTTAGATTAATGACCAAATTGGGGTGTGTTTCCTTAAGTCAAAGTTATCCAGAAATTTTCCTTTGAGAAAATCATGCACTTATTTGAAATAGTGTTTCTTTTAGGTATTATTTTGTAAACATTCACTAACTATGAAAAGGAATGCACAGTCATTATTTTAATTAAAGGTGGTGCAAAATGATCATTTTGCACGACCTTTAATTAAGATGAGTAAATTGTTGTCGGATGTAACGCATAATTTCTTTCTTTCTTTCTTTTTTTCTTTGCTTTTTATTTTTTTAATTGTATGAATTGCTATCGCTTGGTAAAAGCCACACGGATTAAATATATCAAAAATATATGTTTCGTATCCGTATTATTTCTATAATATCCAATGATTATATTGACTTCAATGGACACTTTGTGTAGGTATAATAATGGACGTATATATACATCAAGGCCGATGTTGTCTAACGGATTTTTATTCCTCAAAGGGAGTATGCAGATTTATAAAATCATGGAGAGCACAATCTATTATGATTTTAGCCTTAGCATAGTCATATACTAAGTTACATAACCGATTTTGTTTAACATATGTGGTAAAAACTCAAGTTTCTAGGAGGAATCTCGCTTGTCTATTTGTGTCTTTGCCAGAAATTGACTAATTCGTCGAAATAAGGCCTAGAAAAAGGAAAAAAAAACACCCTATTTGGCAACTAGAATCGAATCTATAACAGTAATGGAAACAAAGTGATAATATATTAAATAATCTATAATTTATTACTATTTTTTAATCCAAAGGGATTCTGTAAATGCCCATGCAGCTCAGTGGAAGTGACGCTTGTATCCTCTGTACTAGGCCTCTCGAAGATAGACTTAAGTTCAAGTCTAGTCGCTGACTGGAGAAATTTTTCTAAGCCTATCTTCAACTAGTTCCCGAGTTAGTCAATCTCTGCCACGGGAATTTCTCCCGGAAACTCGATTTTTTCTCCTGTAAACGCAATATGTTACTGTCTGAAATAATAACATTATTTCAGACAGTAACATATTCTGTTAGGGTTAGGTATCAAGAGATGGCAGCACTTGCTTTCCCGTCTCTTCATCGGTGGCGATCTATAATTAGTGATTGTCACTGGTCAGCTATCTCTGGTTGGCTACCAGAGGAGATTGAACTGCCTATTCAGTCTCCAAAAGCTGGATAGATTTTAAATGCCTCGCCTACTCGTTATAAGGGAATAAAAGGCGTTAACTGATTTATTTTAGGGATTCTCTAATCCTGTGATAATTTTATAATACCAAAAGACCACATCGATACCTAAATTGTAAAAAAAAAAAAAAAATCGTTAATTCCAGCTTAAGTTTGTCTTTCTCCTAGTACTTAAAAATCAGTAGAAGAAAGACATAACGTTAATTCTAAGGTTGAAAAACTATTCAACCAATTTAAAAAATAAATAAATAAAAGAGCATCTTTCATTCCTTTGGATAATTAATGAAAAGGCATGCACAATTATTTTATTTATTTATTTAATAATCAAAAGGGTTTCTGTAATCCTTTGGTAATTCATGATGAATTTTCAAGATTATTTTTTATTCCTGTTGAATTTTTTAGAAATGTGATGTAGAAGAGACGATGTGTCCTAAATATCGTTAGTTTTAAATGAGGAAGGAAAACAGAACGTGCTTCGGTATCATTCACATATCTTATTAGATATATGAAGAGCCAAAGGCTTCAATTCGACGACATATGACTTGTTTAAGTTAAGGGATATTACATCCCATATCATTTCTTAGCCGAATAAGAAACTCAAAGAGTTTCATGCCGAATATAGTAGAAACTTATAAAGTTCGGCGATTCCAAGCGTAAGCAAATATCTGGATACTGCAGCAACTGACCCTAAAGGTAGTGCAAGCTGAGGCAACTCATGTCTAAGGTGGAGCAAGCTCCGATCACTATTCTTGATATTTACCCATAATGTGAACTTAGCTCCTAGGAGCTTTATTACTTTTCAACATTACGAGAGAAGGTCACTACCCAGACCGGTTTCAACCTTTATTGAGGTCTCATCAGTGAGTAGGTAGACCTAGTTAATATCAAGTTTGTAGCGAACAGAACTTACAACCCTACTATGAGTATTGCTGAGAGGTGTCCTAATAAATTATTAGATATATGAAGAGCCAAAGGCTCTTCATATATCTAATAATTCAATTCTTCAATTCAATTCGATTTCAATTTGTCGCCGAAGCTTCAATTCGGCGACAAATTGAAACTCTTTGAGTTTCTTATTCGGCTAAGAAACGATATGGGATGTAATATCCCTTAACTTAAACAAGTCATATGTCGCCGAATTGAAGCCTTTGGCTCTTCATATATCTAATAATTTATTAGGACACCTCTCGGCAATACTCATAGAAGGGTTGTAAGTTCTGTTCGCTACAAACTTGATATTAACTAGGTCTACCTACTCAATGTCTACCTACTTATTGCCAGAAGTTCCTATTTCCAGCAACCCTGAGAGAGAGCTCCAGAATCCAGTCCCTGATCCTAGTGGTAAGATCGTTTACAATCTATTTTTTTTCTACTGTTATCTAATTTTGCCTTGTGCCTGTTTGCAGTCTTTTGCCTCTAGCTAGTCTAGCAGGAGATTTCGGCAAACAGGGAACGCTTGGCCCCTGGTTCTGAAGGTCCTTCCTGTCTGGGACTTAGTTTTTTTTCTCTAAATCATGATTTCTTTTTCACCGCGAATCAGGACCCTTGGCATCGAAGCGGACGCCGACACACCGAAGAGTATGTTGGCGAAAGCTCTTAGCGAAGCAGTAGGGGAAGAAAATATAGTTGGCTTTACCCCTTATGGAGCAGGCAGGTTCCAGGTAGTACTAAAGAATGTGGAAACCAGGAACAAGTTAAGTAAAGGACTAGAATGTCAAGAGAAAAAAAAATTTCCCTTTGTAGTAGAGAGTGTTTTCAAGACAATAAGAATAGAGCGGTTCTCTGTAGAATATCTGGAGGGGAGAACCGAAATAATCAACAAAGTGTTTTCGAAATGAGGAGTCGTACGCGACGTAAAAATCGCTAACGATACAGACTTCCCCGACTAGAAGACTGGCGAGGTAAATTTCCGTATGGAAATGAAGGCCGAGGTCCCCAATTTTGTCTTTCTAGGCTCTGCCAGGGTAGGTAGTAGTTAACTACCCTGGGGTTAAGAAACAGTGTTATAAGTGCGGTTCTCTGGAACATCTAGATAAAGACTGCCTCAAGAACAAATGCAGGAACTGCATGGGGGCAGGACATGCCCTACCACAGTGTGAAGCACCTTGCTTTAAATATAGCACCATAGGTCACAAAGTAGACACCTTCCCATCCAGAAACCAGGCAGAAAGGATGGGAGGTGCTATCACGCCAGCCACAGTAACACCAGCAGTAAATATTAATGACACAGAACGGGAAGACTTCCCAACTCTGCAGGCTGCACATAACACAGTAGCAACAGGGAATCAAAAACGCAATAAGAAGGAAGCGCCCGTAACTAAGAATACAGAAACGACCAGCAAAGAAAGAACAGAGGAAGAAGAAACAGCCAAGGATCAAGCCACCACCACAGAAACCGCAGTGGAAGAAATAAAGGAACGCAATCAACAAGAAACTACCACTTTAGATACAGAGAAGGAAAATGAAGCAGAGGAAGAATGCGAAACGGAGGAAGAAATGGAAACTACTAAAGAAGAAGGTACACAAAAGCGGTCACGAAGCCCTGAAGAAGGGAACATTAAAAAATCAAAACCAGGTAACACAACCTCATCGGAAGAATCAGAAGCGGATGAAATGGAGACCAAAACAACAATACAGGAAGAAGCTGAAGAATTTTCTGTAGAAGAAATCAAATTAGTTATGGGTGAAAATATGTTTAAAAATGGGAACGCAATAATAAAGAAATGGAGAGAACCCATCGAATCCGCAGACAGTGTATTCTTAACAATGTGCAGAGAAGATGGGCCAACGTTCCTCCTTCGGAAAGGAATTATAAGTATGCAATGGAAGGATACCTATATCGAGGACATAGCCACGGCCATGCCCAACCATATAACGGGTTATCTGGGCATGACAGAGGTCGAGAGTAAGTACCTCTGCAGAACTTTGAGAAAGTTAACAGAGTCAGAGATCAAAGAAGACATTGAGTGGTTTGGACGTAAATACTTCCAAAGGTTACGACAGCTAGGAAAAATAAGTTAGTTCACGCAGGAGGAGGTTAAAAAAAAAATCGCTTGCCCCAACAGATTTATGATTATTAGTTCACAAAGGAGGGGGTAGATCTGAGAACCCGAGCTGCGAAGGCTTACATCGAGGCGGTGCAGCTCCTTGTGGGCTGCATCACTCGGGCCGGGTTCTTCCCCCAACTCTCCGTTCTCTGACTGATAAAGTCCACCTCAATACGGATCCCGCTATAGCAGTTATTTTTTCAGTTGTAAGGCATAGTTTAAGAATAATCTGAGTTCCAAATTTTAACAAACATTTTTCTTTTTTTTAGGGGTCACGAGATGACGTCTCCGGACACCTGGATTAATGTAATCTAAAGTGATGTTTTTCGGGTAAAGTGAAATGTAAATTTTAAGTTTTTTTTTAGAACAGGTGTAAGGAGATTATGTTTTACAGACCTTTTAGCCACAACCTCTGGGTTATACAGCTCAACAGGTTGACTGAGGCCTCTTTTTACCTCCTACTATCCTACTCTACCTTTTTTTAACTTCCCCTATTACTACCTGCTGACCCTCAGCAATCTTTATACTCCAAAGGCTGATGATGAAAGACATGAACTCCCATTCTACATACTCACTGATGAGACCTCAATAAAGGTTGAAACCGGTCTGGGTAGTGACCTTCTCTCATAATGTTGAACAGAAATACAGCTCCTGGGAGCTAAGTTCACATTATGGGTAAATATCAAGAATAGTGATCAGAGCTTGCTCCACCTTAGACATGAGTTGCCTCAGCTTGCACTACCTTTAGGGTCAGTTGCTGCAGTATCCAGGTATTTGCTTACGCTTGGAATCGCCGAACTTTATAAGTTTCTACTATATTCAGCATGAAACTCTTTGAGTTTCTTATTCGGCTAAGAAACGATATGGGATGTAATATCCCTTAACTTAAACAATTCACATATCTTTTTGGTAAGATATCACAAACTACGTAGCAAACTACATTCGAATTTGTTGCCCAATATATTCCCTTGAAATATATGGCCAAAGAATACAAAGAGTATGACAATGATATGAAGGAAGAGTGCATATAAAAATTCAATGTTTATTGTTAAGGCTTCTTACTTTTACGTTTAAAGGCGTTTCCATTGCTCAGTGCTTATTGCAATACCTTTCTCCATTGTGAACGATCATCCCAGGAGCCTTCTTGCAACCTCCAGGTCATATCAACTCCACAATTTGTTAGCTGAGGCCATTCTGTCTTCTGTCTTTCTTTTAGTGACCAGTTCATGACTCTTGTTGGCCATCTCTTCTGCTCCATGCGTTGAACATGACTATATCACTGTAAAGATTATTCTAAGCAGTTCATATTTTATTGTGAAGTCAATCTATCTTAATGGTCTCGTTCCGAAATCTTTGAAGGAGAGATATATACACATATTTCGCCATAAGCTATCCGTCTTCACAGCTCTTATATAAGGCAGACTGTTGTCTTATGACGAAGTTTCTGGTCAGAAAAATCCATTATATATTTCATTTCAAGCCTGATTAGCTCAGTGATAGTGACATTTGCACTTCTCAGCAATAACCCGCCCGAAGAAAGGGCGTAGCGAGTTCGATTCTAGTCGGCGACTAGAGGATTTTTTTTTTCTAAACCTTTTTCGGCTGGTTCCCGAGTTAGTCGATCTCTGGCATGGACAAACGGGTTTTTTTCTTACAGGCTAATGAACTGGCACCATTACTGGTTCTCACTGGTTCTATTTGAGGTTTTGACTATTAATGATTTTCTACATTATTCCGGAAATAAAAGTGAGTGCAGTTAATAGATACTTTAGGAAAAACACACACATACCCATTTTTTTTTAATTGAACGTAGAATTTTGTTGTTGTTGTTGTTGTTGTCATCATGATGTTCATTTTCTTCTTCTGGGACATCTCCTTGGAGTAAAGGATGCATCGATAGCTGCCACACTAATCATTATTCATATAGTACTTATTGCACATATCCTTGAACTCATTCACCGGCAAAATTCACGAAAGACGCTGGCAATTATACCAATTATTCACTATACTCCATGCAAAAAAAAGTATATCAAACCTAAAAAACTCCTGAAGAAACTAGGATTTTGTCTCATCTGCGCTCATCCTATTACCTAAACTTTGTAAATAATTTGGAAGTTGTAGATCCTCTCTATCACTTTCTCAACCTCTAAGGAACCAGTGGACCAGATCTGTATGCAGTGTTTCAGATGTGGACATATCAAAACCTTATAAAGAGACATAATATCTATACATATCAATGTGTTTTTCAATATCAAAATGCAATAATCAGATTTTAGCCAAATTTGCAAAAGACTTATTAAAACTTCAGCTAAGCTACTGCCCACAGTCACTCCATCAATCCCATCCTCATAATTTTCCTGCAGTCAATTCCCGTAGTACACAGTTTGTAATCTGTGTACTACTGGAATAGCAATATAACTCCTCAGAGAGATGCGTGAGCCAGCGTATTGTCGTGGTGCAATCCAAGTCTGGTTTTCCCACAATTCATGCCTCTTCCTGCAGACAGCATCTCTCAAACGCGCTAAAACTTCCTGGTACAACTCTTTGTTTAACATCTGACCAAATGGTACAAATTCATAATGGACAATGCACTTCCAATCAAAAAACACAACCAACATCACCTTGTTCCTTGACCGACTCATCCGTGCATTTTTTTTGATCGAGGAGATCCTTTCCTCACCCACTGTGACAATTGCATCTTGGTTTCAACATCGCAGCCATAAACCACGTCGTTACCAAGTTTGCAGCAAAATTTCACACACACACACGCACGCACACGTTGTCCTTCAAGCTCTTTCATAGTCATTTTTCACTAATGCGACAAACAGCTTGTGCACATGCTCACTTCAGCGGATGTAACTCGACGACTAATGCTCATAACGGCAAATAGTAGGTTGTTTTCAAAACCTGCTGCTAAATGCGCACAGTAACTGCAGCTCACTCTTTGTGCCGGTTGGCGAGCTATTAAAAAGTTCGGTCTTTTTTTGAAAACCCCCTAACGTGATTATATATATTAGGAAATGATTTAAGGCAGAGGTTCCCGACCTTTTTGTTTCCTAGAGCACATTCTAAGCTGCCGATAGGGTGACGGGCACCATCTATTTTTTCAATTAAATTGTTTGAATTCTTTTGTTAAATGAATACATACAAAGTTTACATTCTAATCAAATGTTTTATTACTTAAACGTTTACATTATACAAAATTTAAATATATATATATATATATATATATATATGCTTCATAATTAGGAGAATATGATGATATTCCAGTTCTTAAACAATCATCAATATGCTCATCAGTGAGTCGTGATCTATAGTTTGATTTGGTTGAAAACAATGATTCGCAAAGATATGTGGAACCGAAAAACGATTTTATCTTGTACGCTGCTCTTTTTAAGAATGGAAACTTTTTTCTATCCACTAGATTACAGAAGTTTTCATCTGTTATATGGATTTTAGCGTAATGTCATTCTGAAGATCCAAAATTTCTAGCTCCAGTTCTTCAGCATTTACTTGAACAAGCTTTGCAATGCATGCAGCTATTTCCATTATATTTACTTGGCAAGTTAAAGGATTGATAAAAAAAGGAGATCATTGGCTCGATGATAGTAAATTCCTGAAATCTTTTCAAACTGTTCTTTAAGCATTGAAGATGTTTAACAAATGATGACAAGTTAAATCCACTATCGCCTACCATTTTTTTTCAAATTTGGGAAATGAACGGGAGTTCCCATCTGCAGATGTGATATCCACAAATCCAGTTTTGCTTTAAATGAGTTTGCAGAGTCTATCATTTCAGCAACATGTCTTTTCCTTGCAACTCCGAATTTAAAGAATTCAATTTGTCCATGATGTCTTTGAGAAAACATAAATCCAACAGCCAGCAAAAGTCATTTCGTTCATCAAAATTTTCGTTTTTGACGTGAAGATATTTTTTTATTTCTTCAATTAAGCTTAAAAATCTTGTAAGGACTTTACCTTTAATGAGCCAACGTACTTCAGTATGCATGATGAGATCAGGTTCTTTATCTTCAATGTCTTGCAATAGAGCCTTGAAAAGTCGGTGCTGCTCGAATGGAGTTGATTATTTTTGTAACAACTTTTATAATATGTCCAAAGGGCAGTATTTTACTGCACAAAGCTTCCTGGTGGATAATACAGTGGTAGGACATAAAGTTTGGAAATGAATGATTCTTTCTTGCAGAGTGCAATAAATCCAGTGATATTGCCAACCATTGCTGGTGCTCCATCAGTAGTTATCGGAGACAACCTGTGCAAAGGCATATCTATTGACTTGGGGTATACATTCGGAACGTATTATAAATATATTCACTCCTTAATCGTCCTTCCATGGGTAATATTTTCAGTAGATCTTCTTTTACAGTGAAGTTACTAGATGCCATTCTCACCATAACTGCTAACTGTGCTGTGTCTGATACATCTGTTGACTCGTCAAATTGTAAAGAGAACCAGTTACATATTTCCAAGTCACTTTTTAACTGAGTTTGTATGTCCATTGACATTACATGTATTCTTCTTGTGACGGTGTTATTTGACAATAGTAAATCTTGTATTGCTGACATAATCTCACGTTTGTTAGAAAATCCCTCAAATAAACAATCAGCACCAGTCAAAATGCTTCTTTTAACAACTTGCCATCTTGGAACGGTTTTTGATTTTTTGCGAGTATGTGAGAAATTTTTAAAGACGCAATAATGGCATTTTTAGATGTTACCACACGTCTAGTGAAAACCGACTGTTGGGCAGACAGGTTCGATTTCAGTTGATTTATTTTTTTCATTCTCATTTCAGATTTAAGTGGATAATTCGTATTAAAAGGGGCATGCATTGTCTGGAAGTGACGTTCAACATTATGTTTTTTTTCAGAATTGCAACGCTACTGTTGCACAACAAACAAACACAATTATCTTTAAATTAACGAAACAATACGTTTCCTCCCAGTCAGTGTTAAAATTATAGGTTCGTTGTCTTTTACTTGATTCACTCATTTTAGGATTAAAAATCAAAATATTTCAAAAATTTAAGTACAAGACACCATTAAAATTACGCGCATGTAACTAGCAACAGATAGTGAACAACTTCGAATGCGCGTCTACTTTACATTGTATGCGTTTAATACTCGTCATGTGTCATTAATGCATGCTATAAATTGTTGCGTGATTTGCACGTGATTATTTCCAACTATACGGCACACTGTTGAAAAGCGACGGGCACACACAAATTGGTCGACAGGCGCCATGGTGCCCGCGGGCATAGGGTTGGGAACGCCTAATTTAAGGCAATTATAGCATTGTTGTGCGATGATCAGTTATAATAACATGCTATTCAACTGTTAGACCTATTAGATTTCTAAGGTTTCTTAAGTTCAAGTCTAGTCGCCGACTAGAGGAACTTTTCTAAATCTATCTTCGACCGTTTCCCGAGTTAGTCGATCTCTGGCACGGGCAAGCGTATTTTTTCTCCCTGAAACTCGGGGTTTTTCATCCCATAAACTCAAGAAAATCGACTGTAGAACCCACATTATTTCAGACAGTAACATATCCTGTTAGGTTTACATACCAAGAGATAGCAGTACTTGTTTTTCAGTCTCTTCATCAGTGCTGTGACTGCTGTAATTAGTGATAGACATGGACCAGCTATCTCTGATTGTCCACCGGTGGAGATTGAACTGCCCACTCAGTCTCCAAAAGTTAAATAGGCTTTAGAGACCTCGGCTTTTCCGTATAAGGAAATAAAAGGCATTAGTTGATTTATTTATTTATTACAATGACCATGGTAGTCGGTGAAAATGTAATGAGTGATTATGATTACAGTTTGTTGATCACGAATTATTATTTTTTGGGGAGGGAATTTGTGTGGCGCATAGAATGACTGAGGTAGTGTTGTTATCTGATGTGTAGTTCTGGTTACTCTAGGTAAGTACTTGATTTCATAAAACTGTAGTTGCAACGATTTATTAAGCCTAATTTTTGCTTCCATACATACCATCCTTAGAATCGCCATTGCTGGCTTATATAACAGATTATTGACTATTGTAGTGCAGTCATCACCATGAGCGAGGAGGAGGATGATGATGATGCTTATACTGAATTGCTCAACAAAGGGTCGGCGCTCAGCATTCTCAAAAAGATTGTAAGAAAAGTCTGACACGAGTGGCCAGGCAACCTTAATTTTTCTGCTCCTTGCCAGGAGAAGTTGAGGAGGGCAGAGACACTGCCCATATGGAGGAGAAGCTGGATTTGCTGGTGTCCACTCCCCAAGAATTTGAAGAAGTCCATGTGCACAAGAAGTGCAAGACACCAACTACAGAGCCACCCAAGGAGAATGGAATGGAAGAAGATGGCCCCATCACGGATTTCTCTGCCTCTCTCACAGAGAAAATACCCTGATCATTCTCCGTGAAACGTGCAGATGGACTTCAATAATGTTCATCATATCCTACCTGCAAATATCATGCAAAACAGCCAAAAATGTGGACGATGGCATAAAGATCCATCCCGCCACTGTAATGGACTACAGAAGATTGACCAAAGAGTTAGACCAAATGGTGCACAATATCACATCTTCTCCCTTAGCTCGGAGAAAAACCTGAAGGTCGTTATTCGAGATGTTTCTGAGGACATATCTACAGATGAAATAGCCGCTGATCTCTGCTGTCAAGACCTACCACCCATCAAGGTCAGAAGAATGACCAGAGCTGACGAGAGCCTGATGCCTCTGGTTTTGGTCGAAATTCATCCGGCCTACAACAACATCTATGACTTGACATCGATCTGTGGACTTAAGACCAGTCCTGAACCTCCTAGGAAAATGGCTTCAACAGGACAGTGCCACAGATGCCAGAAATTTGACCATACTCAGAAACTATGCTGAGCAGAGTTCAGATGCCTTAAATGCGTGGTGAACCACCTCATCAACACCTGCACCAAGCCAAAAACCACCCCGGCTAAATGTGCCAACTGTGGTGGCCCTTACCCAGCCTATTATAAGGGATGTACTCAACACCCGAAGAACAGACGGTCGTAGACCGCTAAACAGCCTTCCTGCTCTAGTACACGAATACCAGAGGCCTCTGTGCCACAGCCAGAGGCTCAGTGGCCACAATCAGAGGCCTTCAAGAATAGAGAACATCAACGGAAGACAAGAAGTTATGCAGATGTGGCTCGCTCAAACAAGTTAACACCAGAACAGAATCAGCCAACAGCACCTATAAACCTTACCGCTGTTATTACTGCCTCTCTAGCAAACATAATACAAGACTTCAGCATGTCAAATCCTTCAGCAACCTCCATTAAAACCTCCCTACCGGCCGATGTGGACGAAAGAGGGACACCAAATTGCACTTCTTATCCATGTTATTCAATGAGTGTTAGAGCTTCAAATCCAGATTTAGCTGATTTGGGGGTTAAAAGATTCCTACGTGAAACAAAAGCCATCCTCACAGCACTTATAGATGAATAGAAACAAACTAATTCTGACCTCCCTTCAGATCGTTGCGTGGAATTCGAATGGCCTCAGAAACAAAATTTTAGAGCTCCAAGACTTTATTCAGAGATATCAGCCAGATGTTGTTCTAATAAACGAGACACATCTAAGACCCTCGGACAACCCTAAAATAAGGGTATACTCCTACACAGAATGGGCTAAACTATAGAGGTGGTGGCACTGTCATCTTCATTAAAAATTATATCAAACACCCTCTGTGAATAACCTTCCAACCACTAACTTTGAGGTCACAGACGTGGAAGTATTCACTAGCTTGGCTGGCAGACTGACAAATCTACTCAGCCTACAGCCCACCCTTAAAACTCTACTGCATTCTGATCTAAATGCCATCTTAGGCGGTAGAGAGCCCATCATTATTGCCGGAGACTTAAACTCGAAGCTACAAGACTTAAACTCCTGGCTGCATCCTTTTCAACTACATATGATCAAACTATGCTGTTGTGGCATGTCTCACCAAACTAACTCATCTCAGTACGTTTGACACTGCTGACATCATCGATATAGCTATCCTGCAAAATATTAAACTTCAGTACAGCCTAAAATCATTGAACGATTTGTCATCTGATCATAATCCAATTCTGCTATAGCTGGGAAAACAAGAATACCTGTCTCCTCCCTCTCACTCATTTATATCGTGGGAAACATTGTCAGAAGTACTCCGGGATTATATTGGACCTGTTCTTCATATAAGTTCAGAATAAGATGTTGAAACGTTGCTGTTGAAAATACAGTCACAAGCCTCACCCAACAAATTAATTCCGCTATAATGGCAGCGACCTCCTACAAATCTGTCCCCAAGCCTGATCGTCTGCCAGAAGACATTATGAACCTGATCAGAGAAGAAAACAGAGCAAGGAAATGATTTCACAATACCCGCGCGCCACAAGACAAAACAATTCTTAACGAATTAAATGGTGCAGTGAGAGATGCACTCAAAGCTGACAGACATGAATTATGGGAAGAAAAGTTAGCTTCTATCTCACCTACTGATCACTCTATCTGGGGACTACTGAGGAATATCAGAAACAAAAGCAGATCCTTTCCCCCCTATGCTTTCTGACCAGGGCCTTGTTCACACAGACGTAGAAAATGCTAAGGCCATACCAAAAAATTTAGAAGAGCAGTGCAAACCTTCACTTAGAATTCAATCACTTGTATAAAATTCACAGACAGGTCAGACACATTAAAACTCCCTGATACCGGTGCTGATCATATTGCACCCATATCACTTGCTGAAAGATATCATAAAAGTTTAAAGAACAAAAAAAACTCCTGGTCCAGATGGCATTACAAATAAAGTGGTCAAGCTGCTGCCCTGAAAAGCCGTCGTGCACTTGACAATAATAATAAACGTAATCTTAAAGTTTTACTATTTTCCTCCCATTTTGGAAACTGGCTTATGTAATCCCAATACATAAGCCAGGCAAGGACCCACACCTGCCTCAAAATTATCGTTCTATCAGTCTCATCTCCAGCTTGGGTAAAATTGCAGAGAAAGTTATCCTCTCACGACTTCATGCTTCAGTAAATGAACAAACATCCTTCCTAAAGAACAATTTGATATTAGGCAACACCATAGTACTACCCAACAAATCCTCAGAATAGTTGAATATATCACCACCAGCTACAACTGGTATCCATACATTGGAGTTGTTTTTCTCGATTTATCCAAAGCATTTGATAAAATTTGGCACTTTGGATTGCTACATAAACTTATCTCAGGCGTCATCTCACTGAAAATGGTCCTTAGATCTACTTAGATCATATCTACAGAATAGAAGCATGCAAGTCAAAATAAATGGTACTACCTCATCCCAGCGCCATATCTTGGCCGGTGTACCGCAGGGATCTCTACTGTCTCAATTACTGTTCTCTATATACATGTCAGACATTCAGAGAGGAATTCTCCATGCTTGCTGTGCAAGCTCATTAATTGAGAAAGAAGTAATATTTATTTGTTAATAAATGCATGCATTTATAAGCATTCCATTTAGGCTTTTATTTTTGTAGACAGAAGATGCTTGAGCTTGAGCGGCAATAATTGAGCTTTGCGTTGTGTATCGAAGGCCGATGCTTGCCCGTCTAGTCAAAGCTACCATAGCTTGCTCGGTTGTAGGAGATTCCAGGTCCTCACAGCAGCACTGTGGTTTCATGCAGCACATAGCCATAGCCATTTCCCATCGTCTCATTGTGTTGCTTAAACACAGGCCATACGCAGTGAGCTTCAGCCAACCTTTACAAGTATGCATGTTGCTTGGGAAAATTAAGTTACAACCAACTTTTTATGACGATGTTATTGACCAGTCCATAAAGAAGAAGTAGGGTAGAATTTGTATTCAAATAGCTAAATTGAAAAAGATAGAATATCATTTGTGAAATAAATGTTGTATTTGATGATTAAATGTGCATACATCTCTTAATATATAGTTTAAAATGGTCAGTAATTCATTATTCCGCTAATTAGGTTTCAATCACACCTCTGATTCCCTGAATGATAACAAGGGCAAGCGTGAATTTCAAGAGAAGCATTCGCCCATGCAGACATTCGGCACAACCCGTTGTCATTCATCATGGCCCTACATGCGGATGATACAGCATTATTAGTCAGATATCTTCGGCCACACCTTGTTACGAAAAAGCTTCAAGAAAAAGTTCGAGAAATGGTTCTCCAAATTGATGCTGCAAGTAAATCCCCCAAAATAGCTCATCCATTCTATTCACAAAAAGATTGGTATCTCCTGCAGGAGACGTCTTTCTGTTCAATACTAAAATTCCCTGACAGACAGAAACAAAATACCTTGGTGTCGTGCTCGACAAAAAATTATCTTTTAACCAGCACATCACGATTACGTGTTCAAAGGCATCTAACACCATCGCCCAGCTCTACCCCATAATTAACAGGAACAACAAGCTAAACATCAGAATCAAATTGCTTCTATACCAGCTGATGATTCGTCCCACAGTCACTTATGCCTCTCCAGCCTGTAGCCATATCTCCAATACTAATATTCTCAAACTGCAACGTGTACAAAACAAGTGTTTGCGAATGATTCTAAACGCCCCATGGTTCGTCAGAAACAATCAACTTCATCGAGATACAAATATTCCTTATATCTTCTCTTTCCTACAATCTTTAGCAACAAAGTTTTTCCTAAAAACGTCTATATACCCCAATGATTTAATTCAGCAAGCTGTAGCCTGTGATGCAACGGATATATTTAAACATAAAAGACCAAAAGCCATTTTAACTTCCTGTAGCGATACATAATCTCCATGCCCATTCAGGGCAAGCAAACTGCTCATAAAATTTTTCCAACGCTGTAGCTCTAACAGATAGAGGGAATATGAAAAGCATCTTGCTGCACCCCTAAAGCCATTAATGTCAATAGTCAATTTATTTATTATGTATTTATTTTTTTAATATCAGCCCAGTACACGTGAGGATACAAGACCTATGACGAGACAGTGATGTGAGTGGGTAAGTTTATTGTAATCGTTGTAAAATTACTCAACTGGTGATCTCTTGTAATAATTATCTTTGAATTCACAGACATAATTTCGAACCTGGAAGGCATTAGAAGTTTGTATTATAAAAGTATGCTTATAAGTATTCTCCATTCGCTATAGTCTATTTTTGAAGGAAAAGCCAATGCATATGTTTCTTTCTTTCTGATAGTTAGGTTATTTCCTATTAGTTCAAAAAATAGTCTATTGGTGACGCTTATTCTGTACAGTTACTCCTGGTAATTTTATTGTGTATCTGAGGATGGAAAATGTCATTTATCTTAAGTCCATTATTTCTCTGTTATTATACAATATATACCTTCATGAAATATTTGTGTTATTCAGTGTATAAGTTCATTTTCTGATTTGCCAATTAACCTATCATACTAAAACATTTTCATTATAAATACTACTCTTTTTATGGTTGTTGTAGGTATTGTTTCATACGGTTCTCGAGTAATTCGATCTTTAGCACAGCTGTTTTTTTCTCTTGTCTTACTCCCAGAAAGTCTATTTTTCTCCCTGAAAATTATAAGTAAATAAAAAATGGATTGTAAGAATCATACTATTTCAGACAGCAATACTGTTTGGAATCTGGGAACAAGAAATGGTGGTGCTGTTTGCTTATTTTCTTATATTACAAACGTTAATT
Organism: Typopeltis vanoorti; assembly: GCF_054136105.1. NCBI lineage: Eukaryota > Metazoa > Arthropoda > Arachnida > Uropygi > Thelyphonidae > Typopeltis > Typopeltis vanoorti. The sequence continues at coordinate 132,215,920 of NC_143555.1, forward strand.
CCATTATCAGCGATGACTAATAGTGGCAACAGGCTGCCCACAGATTTTCCAAAAATTAGTGTTAAAAGAGTTCTGTCTAAGTTTTTGAAAAAGGAAAGGCATTAGGGAATTTCTTCTTCTTCCTTAGCTTACTGAATCTCTAAGGTTCTTTGCTGTATGTATCAACTTCCTTCATTTCTTTCTATGCTGAAAACTTTCAGTATAGTCTACGATTCCGAAGTCAGCTAAATCTTTTTGGATGTCATCCTCACAGCGTTGTCGCCGTCATCAGTATGTAGCTTTCCATTAGGCTTCATCTTGAATGCTGGTTTAGCCATTCTCTGCGCAACAATTTCTCCCACATGTCCAAGTCATCTCAATATGCAAGCTCAGATTTCATCAGCTAAAAGTTTACATCTATATAGTTCACATAGTTCTTGATTATGTTTTCTTCTCCATTCATGTATTGTATTATCTCTCACGGATGTCATCCTCACAGCGTTGTCGCCGTCATCAGTATGTAGCTTTCCATTAGGCTTCATCTTGAATGCTGGTTTAGCCATTCTCTGCTCAACAATTTCTCCCACATGTCCAAGTCATCTCAATATGCAAGCTCAGATTTCATCAGCTAAACGTTTACATCTATATAGTTCACATAGTTCTTGATTATGTCCTCTTCTTCTCCATTCATCTATTGTATTATCTCTCACAGGTCCATAGACTTTTCTGAGGCATTTTATTATCAAAGATCTCCAATGCTTTTGTGCCTTGGTCTGTTTCCGCTCCATATAAAACAATGGGTCTAATCATTGTCTTGTATTTCTAATGTAACTCTGCTTGATAGAATTTTGAAAGATAGTAAATGATGTAGTGAATGATACAATTTATTGGAGGCATATATTCTAGTTAGAATTTCTGTACCAATTTTATTATCTCCAGTAATCAACATTCCAAGATATTTGAAGAAAGCAGCACTATTAAATTTCAGGTTATCAACGTTACAGGTTATCAGTTTTATCTTAACTGTTTTGTAATCATAATTTTTCAGCAGAAGTTTTGAGTTTTCTGAATATTATTCTAATGTCTTCAGCATTTTCTCCAACTAGACATATAATAACTGGATATCCTAATATTACTGTTCTGCTGTTAGTATCTTTTACAGTTTCTCAAATACATTTTTCTAATGCTAAATTAAAAAGGAAAGGTGAAAGGGCATCTCCTTTCTTCAATCCTGTCTTAACATCAAAAGGTTCAGATCCGATTCCATTAGCCAATACCATGCTTCGGCTGACAGTGGTGCAAGGTCTGATTAAACTTTGCACAGTATTATCTTTAACTTTTCACGTATCATCTTATGAGGTATTCTCAGTTCATCTAATACTCCCCAGTGGTCTTCTTTATGAATTTTGTCATATGCTCTTCTAAAATCTATAAATAAAATATGGACTTGCTGATTAGTTTCCCTTCTTTTTTCTAGTATCTGTCTTAGTGTTAAAATCTGATCTACTGTCTTCCTATTTCTTCGGAATGCTGATTGATATTCACCTATAATTTATTCAGCGTACCGTAAGATTCTTTTTAGATAAAATTTTATATCCTTCCGACTGGAACGACAGCCCTTTGTAATTTTTTGCATTCCTTTTTGTTTCCCTTTTTTTTTCGATGAGCTCGGTTACAATTTCATCAGTATCTGGTGCCTTGTTTTTTTAGATGCTTTTTACTACTTCAGCTAGTGAAGGCTTAAATATTTCTGGGCGACCGGTATAAATATTCAGTTTAAAAATCTCAGCAGGTTCATCGCAGTTGAGGAGTTTGTTAAAGTATTCTCTCCATCTATTTGCTATTTCATGTCTAGTGGTTAGTGTTTGTCCATTGCTATTGTATTATTGGTGTTTTAGTATTTGGACCTGTTTTATGGTGTCTAATTTTATGGAATGAATTTCTGTAAAGTATTTCTGGATTTCTTCAATCTGTTCACGTAAATATTTTCTTTTCTGTTTTCTGATTATTTTATTGACTTCCTTGCTGTTCTTTTTGTATCTCTGAGCAACACGAATATCACTGTGGTTATTAAGCCAAATGCTTCTATTTTTTTTTCTCTTTCTTTAGTAGTAGTAGTTCACATTCTTCATTAAACCTCTTTTGTTTAATTTTATTTTGAATCACTGCTGCTGCTAGGTATATGCTGTCTTTGATACGATTCCAGATATATTCAATATGTTCATTCTTTTCCAACTGCATACTTTTCAATTTCTGTTTTAATTCACGTTCATTTCCCCCCCTTCTCTCTTTTACTTTATCTAATTTGTTAATATTGAATCTCAGATGATTCGTACGTGCTGAAAAATATTTTCTGTTTATTTTATCCTTAAGAATAGCATCACTATCAATAGCATGCTGCAATCAACTAGAAGGTGCGTCCGAAGGAGTGTTGCTAATAATAGTGCATTATAAACCAACAAAACTTTAGGAATTATTTACTTCATCCACGCTCTTTTAATAAATTTAACGTTATCCTTATTATCCTTATAATATAACTAATGTGACTTTTCAGTGTCTTGCATTCCGATATGCTTTCTTGAGTGGAAGAGAAAGGTATTAAGTTATGCGTAAATCCCCAGCTAGTACTGTGAACTGCGCATAATTTGAAGCTGTGTTATCTTATTGGACCACATCCTCCAGACAAGAGTTAAGTGGTCTGCCGTTAATAGTTTTGGCGAAGCAAGTTATTATTAGTGCTTCGGAATTGTGATTATATGGTTACTTTAGTTTTCTTTTTGATGTTACACATGGATAAAATTTTACTAAGAAGATGGCAAATAGATGAAAAAAGCATGAAAAGGGAAACGATTACGAGGCAGACGAAGTGCAATCTTCTTAGTAAAACTCTTTAAGTTATCATATATAGCTGTTCGGGAATACTTCAAAATAAATAGATTAATGGCAAAGGGAAAAAATGACGAAGCACGTAATTAATGGGACACAATTAATGACGAAACATGTAATTTGACAAAGTTGCATATTTGTAAGCATGTAAACAAATCGTTGAACTTCCGTGATACTTGGTTCTAAAGCGACCTTGGTTCATCATCGAAAATACTGTTCTTGGAAACTTTAGAAATAAACAGTTTACTTTTCAACTTGATGAAAGAGATGTTTCTGGGAAAACTCAGTTTAATCTATTTTATGAGAATCGTTGAAAAGCTATTAATAACTGTGCAATTTTCATTTTGTCAGTTGTTTGAATAAATATCTGGTTCTAAGATTTTCGCTGCAGTGACTACTTACTTGGAAAAAAAAGTTTTAAATTGCATGTGTTCCAGTTTGCTCTAATGCTACAATAACTATGACAGGGCACATAAAAAGATTCCACACTTCATACAAAATAAAATAAAATAAAAATATCTTCTTTAGTTACTACACATCTTTCTACATTAGAAAGCAATCATGGTATAAACCCCGGTAGGCAGACGAGGCGATTTTATTAAAACAGTTGTGACTTACTCAAGGCCTAAAGAAGCTTGAAAAAGTTTTATGTTTGTTTTCTCTAGAGCAATATTTCCTAAACTTTCAATACTCAGTTACCCCTTTTAAACTTAAAGTACCATTCGCGTAACCCCCTCCCCCCCTAGACAAAAGCAATGAGGGAAAAGTTATAATAATTTCATTCAAATACGAATAATTAAATTATGGTGTTTATTTTGTAACAATGTACGTTATAATAAATTACAAACATGTGAGACATATTTTTAATAATTAAATACATTTTTAGATATACGAATCCAATATACATACAGTAGAAAAAAAATTAAGAAATTTATATCAAAACAGATAGTTTCTTTTTTCTTGAAAAAAATGTTGTGGACATCAGTTGTAAAGAATAATAACGTGTTAGCATTTTATCTGCATTATATAAACAGGTTAGCTTTGAAAATGAAGCAACAATTTCAGTTCACAAGAAATGTAATTGAACACGATGAGCCTTTCAAAAGGGTTTCACAAAAATACAGTTTAAACATTTAATGAATGAAATAGAGTTAATTCTTATTTGGGACTTCTGGGGAGACATAATGGAACATCTCATCAAACTTTATATATTCAAAATATATAAAAAAAGTTTAATTGGAATTTCTTTTGATACAACTCTAAAATCTAAATTTCATTGATTCGTTCTGGATTTCATTTAAAACTGAGTCCTTGTAGGAGTAAATAAGGCTTTGAAAATTTTACTTCATTTCCTTCCCTTCATACTATTGTGCAGCTTTTTCTACTCTGAAACATGATAATCATAGAAAAATTTGAAGTTCCGTGATATTGATAGGGAAATGAGTGTAAGTTTGTCTATTTCAATGTTTCAATCGAGAAATTGTATGAGTTATATTAAATGAAATTTGCAATAACTGCTATTTTAATAACAAAAATCAATTATTTTATTAAAGTTCATTAAAAAAACTAGATTAGTCATATTTCTTTATTATTCATTGTAAAATATCAATTTTTAGATCATTAAATGCCTAATTTCATTATTCACAAGTTTGTAAAAATGCTTTTTTTTCACACATTCATCACAAAAAACAAAACACGAAAAAAAAAAAGACAAAGTGACCTTTTTTTTTTTATATGTGATATGTAAAATCTGAAAAGTTCAACGTCTTACCTGCTGATTCTATATTCAGATTGATGAAAAGAACAGATATATTTCCAAAATTGAATCCGCGATACATACTAGAAATGCTTCAGTTTTTGAAAGCATATCACGATTTAATAATAATTTTAAAGCGAATGCGTTGAAAGTGTTTCAAAAGCGAGTGATAGCAAGTAAAAAAAAAAAAAAACCTTCGAAGATAATGAGAACTACCAGTTGGTAACAAAAGAGAGAAAGATGGCGCTTAGATAAAGTTTCTCACAGGACAAAACGTAACCTTGAATGATTGGAGAAATGAACGATTGCAGTGGTATAGCAGAGAAGAGAAAGAAGAATTACGAGGAAAGAAAGGCAAAAGAGAAACGATAAGGAGAGAATTTGGTATAGTGATTCCGTGATAAGAGGAACGCTTAATGAGAGTATTAAAAAAAAATAGAATTTAAGGTATGACATTTAAGTAATGCAGAAAGGAGAAAGCAAACGACGAAATGAAAGTCAGACGAATGATCTGGCAGATGAAAAATGTGGCATGCGAGAAGATATCAAAAGGAATTACTTGAACTAGAGGAAAAGCAGAGTCAGAAAGTAAAGAAATTGTTTGACGCCATATTATGAGAGATAAGTTGAGAAGAAGGGTCGTGATCGCAAATACGTGCATTCGAAGGAGGAATGGCGTGTAGTTTGTGGATGGGTGGAGTCAATTTAATTGATGCAAGGAGGTCTATATGAGTGATGAACTTTACTTAAATGGATCTGGAATGAGATGCCCGGAGAAAGTGTTTAGTAAGATTTGGGAAGTGCATAAAGTTACTGTGTCACTGATTGCACTGTATCGACGTAATTAATGGGAGGGAAAAATGCTGAATCTCAGCTACTGAAATTGAATAGAACAGTCGATACAAGTGGTAGTGGTGTTTGTTGTCCAAAGCAGATACGGCAACATATAAAGAAGCATCCAGAATAAGTGGAAAGAGTTCTTGGAATAGGTTAATTCAACTTGGTCGAAAGTTATAGTCATTAGCTAGACTTGGTTGAATGAAGGATGATCTACGGACTGATTGTAAGTGGTACAGTATTTTCAGAGAAAATAGAAAGAACATAATGGGGAAGGGATTTTGTTAATAATAATAGAAGAATTAAAGCTAAAACGTGTATAACTTCATTAGGAAGTCTGCGATGTGGAACCAATAGATGAGCAATTATTATAGGAACTTCAATATGAAGACAAGAGCAGAAGTAAAAAAAATGATGCTTGGAGGGAGGAAAATGGAATTTACACAGCTACTAAGATTACAAGAGATTACTCGTATTTCCTGAGAAATTATATGACGGAGGAGACCTCGGGGATTTTAGGGCGCTGGATCTAGTAATAGCATCAGAAAATTTGTCAGTAACTAAAGTAGCCACATTGCTTCCGATCTGAGAGTGATCATAGGGTCTTGACCTCGGAAGGATTGACCAATCTGGATTTTTCAGATGTTTCATTAGATAATCATTAGCCCAACTTGGACTGCAGCTCGGAGCTGTAATGGCATAAGGAGTTACAAGGGAAAGATAGCAGTATATGTAAGCTGGTCACGGGTAAGAAGCACTGTCATCATTAAGGCAGGAGCTGCAAATGATGAGAAATACAAAATATAGGCAAGAATAGTGACTTGTATTGTAAGGAAGGTAAAATTGATTTCTGAGAGGAAGTTAGTTGAGACGGTCGTAAGTAATCCAAAAGAGGTCTTTCACTACGTCAAGAGTAAACGAAGAACACCTGTGAAAGGATAATTTCAATTTGGATTGATTTTAAGGAGATTACACCAGCAGGCTAAGCAATTGAGATACTGAATGACAATTCGCAAACGTATACCGTCCAGGTGCAGATACTGGAGTGCAAGATGTAACAAGTGAATTGGAGATTCTTAGGATAGTGCAAATGTGAATGAGAATATGCCATAAGATTATATCTCTATACCAGCCAGTGTATTATGAGAATGTGTAAAGGAATTCGCGGTGCTTCTGAAGAAGCTGTATAATTTAGCTTGTTCTCCCATTGTAGCCCATCCACCCTGTTCTTCAGACTTAGCTCCAGCAAACTTTTCCTGTTTCCCAAACTTAAAACCACTTTGAAAGGACGTCGTTTCCAAACCATAGAGGAGATTCAGGAAAATGCAATAAGAAACGTTCGGAACGGTGTATCGCCAGTAGAGGGGACCGCTTTGAAGGGGGGACAGTCCTTAAAATGTTGTAAAATGAGCAATAAAGTCTTTTATAACAAAACTTCGGTCTTTTTTTTTAAGACCGAAGTTTTGCTTCGATATGCCTTGTAAAGATGTAATGTAATCAGTTAAAAGACAATGAAACATTTTATATATTTCATTTATAGTTTAAATAAAATTACTCTTATTAAAGCGAAATATCATATGGTTGATATAGTCGATATCAAGAACTCTGGATTGATTTCCCTGAGTTTGGATTCCCATTCGGAATTCCTGTGCATCTGGAGGGCTTCTCGAACCTGTCTGTTTAGGTTGTTTTAGGTTGTTTTTTTCTGCGTGGCTCTGGTGTTGTGATATCGCTTTCTGGTTTTATTTTTGGTCCTAATCAGGTCCATTATCTCTTCTGGGATCCAGTTGGAAGCGTGGTGGTTTGAGTGACTGATGCTATTGCTACGTTGATTTGCCTACTTAAATTGCTTACAGCTTGGTCTATTTCTTCTTTTTTAAGAATGACAGGTGGTGGACCGATGTGGACTGGGAGAACCTTAGAGAACTTGTCCCATGGTAAGAAAGAATGATGGGGAGAGAGCTGATCTTGAAGTCCTAACCTGAGCAAGATGGGATTATGATCTGAGTTAAACTCTTCTACTGTCTCCAGCTGGTATTGGTATTTGATGTTTCTGAGGATAACTATGTCTAATACATCAGAACTTCCTGATGAGCTGTAGGGGTGGGCTCAGTGGGTCCAGCTACTATTGATCAGTTGAGTAACGTGTAGTTGAATAAGCTACAGCCTTTGGAGTTGATTAACGAACTGAACCAGGCTGTATGTTTGGAGTTTAGGTCTCCTGCTATAATTATGGAATCCTTGGAGCCAAGGATGGAGTCTAAGTCTGCTGTCAATAGTGGAATGCTGGGAGGACTGTACGCTGCGTAGATTTTGAATTTGCCTGCGTTATTAGTGTGCACCTCCACACCCGTCACCTCAAGGTTTAGAGTTTGGAGATTGGTCAGCGAGTTGTGGCTTAAATAATGTTTGATAAAAATAGCTGTACCGCCTCCACTAGAGTTAAGTCTGTCTCGCCTATATAAAAAATAACCTCTTAGTTTTGGGTTGTTTGATGGTCTGAGGTGGGATTCACTGATCAAGACTATGTCTGGATTGTATCTTTTTACAAATTCTTGCAGCTCGAGAAATTTATTTGTTAAGCCATTGGCATTCCATGCTGTTATCATGAGAGAATTTGGTTTAAATTTTTTTACACATTATAGAAAGCTGCTAATATGAATTGGGTTTCTAGATAGAATCTCTTTCTGGAGGATGATGAGGTGCTTGCTTTTCTGAATTCATGCAGCATTGTTGCAAGTGATGAGGTTAAAGCTGATGTGAGATTAGAGCTTGTTCGCTATTGCGATGAAGGAGTCTGGGTTCATACCGCTACTGCATATGATTTGGACATGGATGAATGTCGACTGCCTTCATGTTTTGCCGAAACTAAGGTATTATGATCTGGAGGGCGACCTGTTTCGTTGTTTGTGTCATTGCTTGGAGGAGCGTCGTTCGTTCTTGTTGATCCACGGTTTTTTGGATGGAAAAGGCATCCCTTGTAATTAGAGGGATGTGGTCCTCTACAATTGGCACAGCAGGCAGGTGTGGTTCTGGGCATAGTGCAGGAGTTAGTGTGGTGACCCTCACTGCATTTTAGGCATGTGTAGGCAGCTCTGTACAGTTTTTGGGCATGCCCGAACCTCTGACATCTGTGGCAGTACCCTGCCGATGCCTTCTTCCTTAGAGGTTCGGTTGTAATTTTAAGCTTACAAATGTCGGTAACTTTATAGATTCTTTTTTGCGTGTTGGAGATTTCGACCAACATCAGTGGCACTGGTGTTATATCTGACCTCAACATTCTACTGACTTTGATTGGGGCCAATCCTTGATTGATGAGGTCAGCTGTGATCTCATCAGTTGTGATGCCTTCAGCCACTCCTCTTAGAACTGCTTTTAAGTTCTTCTCGCTTGCTAGTTCAAAGGTGTGGAAGGACAATTTAGAGTTGGCCAGCATTTTCGTCATCATGCGATAATCTGTGCCAGTGGTAGGGTGAATCTTTACACCCTCTTCAGTATTTCTTGCCCAGGAGAAATTGATATTTTGTTTGAGATAAAGATAAATGGACCTTAGTCTCAAAATCCCTAGGAGAATGAGGTCCATTTCTTTATCTCGGAGGATAACTGGAGGGACCTTTTCTTTTCTATCTTGGGTGATCTGATTTTGTTGAGTTGTTACATCATCTTCCATTCCACCTTCCGATGTTCTGCATATTTTTATTAGATTGTTCCTCCTGTGAACCATCGAACTGTCAGGGAGTCTTTGTAGGTGGAACAGGTGTAATGTCCTCTTCGATGTCCAAATAATCATCTTCAGTGTCATTTACTTGAGTGAAGAGATTCAAGCAACCAGGATAATTGGTTTCAAATTTCTTTAGGATGAATTTGAGAATGTCAAGTGAAATATCTTTGTTTAACTGTTGAATGGCGTCCTTGATTCTTTTACATTTTCCATCCTTGTGTACAATGAGGGATTAAATATTTATAATGGCGAAGAGAATGGGCTAGGGACTGGAAATTGCATCAAAAGTCAAAGTCTTACCTTGTATTCCGCTATCAAAGAAGATTCACAAAATCTAAAACTCACTAATCACCACTGAAATCAAAAACATTCTTCGGAACAACAACCAATCTGCCTCACTCTCACTGATTTCAGCGCTTTTATCAAAAATACACGCCAAAAAAAAAAAAAACACCAGCTTATAGCAAATTCCATTCTACATTCTACAGAACACACATAATGTACAGAGATAAAATACCATTAGTAGTGTTGGAAAGTAAATGGTCTTCTATATTGATGGTGGTAGTGTTATTGTAGCGATAGTTGTCGGATTATGTAGGGGAAGTGATGAGTAGGGTGTACTGATGTAATATGTCCTTCCACGATGAGCCCTTGGATCACAGGTGGTATCACATAATAATAATAATAATAATACAAAGCGTCTGTGTAGCTCAGTGGAATGGCGTATGCCGTTCATGGTGCTAAACCGCCCGAAGCGTATTCTATTCAAGTCACCAACCAGAGCAACTTTAAATATGACTTTTTTTTCTACCTGTTCTCGAGTTAGTTGATCTCTGGCATAAACAAACTGGTTTTCATTCCGAGAAATAGGATTAGGGACCACGAGATCGCGGTCTTTGTTTGCGGCATCTCTTCAATGGTGTGGCATATAATTAGTAATAGTTTTGGGCCAGCTATCTCTGAGTGACTACCGGTGGAGATTGAATTATGCCGTCAGTCACCACAAGTTAGATTGAACTGAAACGGCCTCGCCTATTCCTTATAGGAGAATAAAAGGCGTTAGGATTTAGTTATTTATTTTTATTTACTGAGGACAGGTAATTTTTCCAAGTACTGAGGACAGGTAATTTTTCAAATTTTTCCCCACACATTGGAAAATACTACCAATTATGAAGAAGAATTTCATTAGAAAGGTGATGATCTTTTCACTTTTATGAAGGTGTGTAAGGGACAACTAAATGTCAGAGATGGACTGATTTTTGGCTACTTTAACTTCTCGTGATCTCCGAAAAATAAAGTGCATGTGTGATAGTTACTTTCAAAAGTTGATATGCTTGTAAGAATTAAAGTGATTTCCACAAAACTGTTTTGCAGAAGTATTGCCATGCAAAACTTGTGTAAAAAAGCTGATAAAAAATTGACTATCATGGGAGATTTGTCATGACTAGCTGGAAGTTAAATTGCAAAATAATTTCGGATATCGAAATTTTAGCAACGAAAACAAAAACGAATAAATAGATAAATTGCATTTTGAAAACGCTGTGATTGAATCGAGTCACTGTTTGAACAGTGAACTCCTTTATTTATTTATTTATTATTATTATCAAAAATAAAAAATAATTAGCTAAGCTAACGCCTTTTATTCCCTTATGGAGAGTAGGTGAGTCCTTAAAGTCTACCTAATTTTGGAGACAGAATTAGCAATTCAATCTTCACCAATATCAGAGATAGTTGGGCGATCTCCGTCACTAATTATGGGCGGCCAACAATGAAGAGAGCAACAAGCGAGTTGTGACATCTCTTCATACCTAACCCTAACAGGATATGTTACTGTATGAAATAATGTGGTTTCTACGGTCGATTTTTTTGAGTTTATTTGGTAAAAGATTTGCTAAATACACACATGGAACAAATTAATAAAATATTCGAGGAGTATGAAAAGTATACAGAATACAATAACAAGACAGTCCAAGAAATGTTAGGAACCATTCGAGGAATAAAATCAAGATTAACGGTAGCGATAGAAATATAATAAACACTCAAGCGCGAAAAGAAGAATTGCGGAAAGAAGTAAATACACTCAAGTGTCAAATGTAGCACATGCTACAAAAAGAAAGAAAAAATAACTTTAAATTGAGGGAATTTCCAAAAGAAAAGACAGAAAATTTAAGCAACATAGTGCAACTGATCGGCAGCAAATTTGGCATTCAAGTTGCAACCACAGACATCGCCTCTATTAACCGAGGCCCATAAAAAAACAAAGAGAGACCGCCACCACTCATCGCTCGTTTTACCAGCAGAAATCCGACAGACTCTATTCTTGCTGCAAGCAAGAAAACAAGGCCGACAACATCGATCCTAACTGTCAAGAAACTCCCAACATCAACCTATATATCTGAACACTGGATTCCATACTTTAAATACTTTAAAAATCTTTTATAACAATCAAGGAAGACAAAAACAGAGAAAAACTACAAGTTCCTGTGGATTAAGGATTTACAAATATTTATGAGAAAGAATGAAAAGACTCCAGTTTATATAATTGCAATAGAATCCAACCTACATAGCCTACCGATATAAAACACTAACTCTTCACATCCTTAAGAAGAAGATTAGAAATTACTTAAAAACTCTATAATGGAGAACTCAAATATAGGCGAACATATCCCGCGATGAGTCTTCGGACTCCTTGGAGGTGTCACGAAAAATAATAATAATAATATCCAGTCAGACAATATAAACTTTAAGGTCTTTGACTCTTTGAAGAAATGGTCAGACAACATTTTTACCAATACCAACTTCACTATCATACACAGAAACATAAGAAATATAAAAAAATACTGTATGACACTGATAACACTGCTCAATTACACCTTGACAAACATAGACGCGCTAATACTGACCGAAGTTGCAATAAACGACACAAACCTTTACGCATAATTTAAAAACGACACAAACCTTTAATAATTACCAAACCTACAACTTATGTAGACCAAACAAAACAGGAGGCGGTATCGTGGCATTTATCAAAGAAAAATACATTGTGACTGAAAAACAAACTCATGTCGAACACACGGAAACACTCATTTTGGAAATCACGAATAGTGACAAACATAGTATCAATAAACATAATATACAGAGCCCCAGATAACAATCCATTCAGCTTTCTGCATGAGTTAGAAGCATGCCTAAGCAGCATCTAACCCCGTACAACACATAGGCTGATCCTAATAGGAGACATTAATATAAATACTCTTGACCACACTTCTTCAACTACTAACACATACCTTGACATACTAAGTCAGTACAACATAAACCCTACCATTAACTTCCCAACAAGAGAAGAAATACTAAACAATTCACTAATATAATCATGCATTGATCATATCAACATTCGAGCTCCCATCCATACATATACATCATCTGTAATTAACATCATAATTGCCGATCACTGCTTTGTGTCAACTTCGTTTTATTACGTTACCTACCCCCCCCCTCTCATCACCACAAAAGTGGTGATGAGAAGGAGAAGGTAACGTCGATCATATCAAAGAGCACTATCAACAACTTTGTAAAAAATACAGACTGGAATTGCCTACTTAAAATAAATGATCCTGTAACATTATGAGAATTTCCAACTAAAGTTCACAGAAATATACAAAAAAGCAACAAAGCCTACACAAATGAGGAGACAAATAGATATTAATCCATGGATAAATGGCAACATACTAAATAGTATTACTGTAAAAGAAAATCTATGGAAAACACTAAAAAGGTCACACAGTAACAGATATTTACAAACATTATACAAAAACACAAGAAATCAACTAACAGCAAAAATTCGTAAAGCAAAAAGACACTACTACTTTCAAAAATTCATGGAATATATCAACAACATGAAGCAAACGTGAGCTACACTCAACGAATTAGTAACTCGAAAAAAGAAAACTTGAGCACAAGATTTTATTGTAAAACGTTTCGGTCAGGATACAAACCAAGAGGAACTAGCAGACTCATTCGACACCATGAATTCACGAACAATCTCACACAACCCAAAAAAGGCAATCCACCAACAATCAACAAAAAACTACCTACACAAAGTCAACAACAAACTATGTATTTTCCACCTGTAACAAAACAGGAACTGAAAGAAGCACTCTTACAGCTAAAACCAAAGACCACTCCAGGAGAAGACAAAATAAGATTCATAGACCTTCTAAAATAGTTTGAACAAATAAAGTCAATACTTTTGAAACTCATGAACACAATTCGACACTGGCATTATTCCACAAAAACTAAAAACTGCAATAATTACGTCAATTTCCAAACATGGTAAAAGAAACGATACCAGAACTACAGACCAATAGTCACCCAACCAGTCATTTCCAAAATTCTAGAAAAAGTAACACATACCAGACTACAGAACTATTTACAGAACTACATTATCCCACAAAACCAATACGGCTTTCAGAAAACAAAAATCATCATCACTTTATTAGAAGACATCGCCGAAGCGATAAACAAAGCTCTCGACAAAAACAAGTAGGCTGTCCTTATTCTGCTTGACTTAACCAAAGCATTTGATACACTTGAACATGACACTCTACTCACCAAGCTATACTCAATAGGTATAAGAAGAATACTGCATACTTGGTTCAGGAACTATCTCTCAAACAGAACACAAGTAACAAAATAGGTACATGTCACAGCGGGGGTATACAAAAAAAAAACATGGTGTCCCTCAAGGTGCCATATTATCACCCACTCTGTTCAACATATACATTAACGATATTCATAACCTGGCCATAAGAAGTCAAATATTTCAGTATGTAGATGACACCACAGTACTAGCAATCGATATAGTCATCAGTACGGCTCTCTCCAAAGCACAACATGACCTAAATTTAATCACAACATACTTCTACCAAAACGCAAATGTAATCAATGGCACCAAAACACGAATATTAATAATGCACTACCCAAGAATCATGCGCCCCCGCACCACAATCGATACACTGTCCCACCTACTGCTGCATTAACAACAAAAAACCTTCGAATGTCCAGATATCAAACCTAACACATACAAAATACCTCGGTGTTTAAATAGATTGTCACCTTAAATGGATAGTAGTAGACTAGCAACTAGTGACCAGATCAGGATCAAGATAAGATAAGGAATCGTGACGTGATTGGTTGCTCATTTGATGACGTCATTGTGTATGCCGTCATGAGTTTGTAATGTTTGGAATTTCACTGGGGGCATATGTGTCAGTGACGTCAGTTCTTGTGTTTTGGTTCGCGTATGGAATTATGTGTGATGATAGAGATAAGGATTTGGGTTGGGATTGTGGGGCGCTTCTGTCCAGATCAAGATCAAGATAAGATAAGGAATCGTGTCGTGGGTGTGCGTTGTTTTCAGGTGAAGATAAATGATATCATTTGTTGTTGTCAATAAGTGACGTAATTTGTTAGCTGTAAATAAGTGACGTTTTGTTTTGAATGGAAAAGGGAGATATATTAGTGGATAAGCATTCGTGTCCTAATTGTTGGGACACTATGCACCAAATAGGGGTAAGGTGAAAGGGGAAGCGACGAGAGTGTCCTGGATGTGTGTTGTTATGAGTTGTAGATAAGTAAATGGTTAGCATATGGCATTATGGGTGATGGATAGTGATAAAAAAATTTTGGAATGTTTTGAAAAACATCACCTACAATGCATCACGTAATGCATTGTAGGTGATATTTAGAGATAAGCAATCGTATCGTTATGTGTTTGGAAATTTCTGGGGAACATATGTCTCTCTGTGATATCACATGGCGTTTTGGTTTGCCTACGTAATTGTTGGCAATGTTTTTGAGATAAGATATCTTGAAATTTTCACATCCATCATTGTCATATTTTGTCTTTGGTTGTTTATAGATGACTGTACTAATTTTCCAATACATTTTGAGGTATTTCTTTCCTGTTAAAAGGTAGGAATTCTTAGAGTAGAGTCGTGATGGCTGCAGTGATTAGGCTTTTCTGAAAAATTTAATTATTTGCTGGTGTCCCTCAAACACACACACACACACACACACACACACATTAGACATGAAAAGTCGCTAATGTATCCATGTTGATACCCTAATATGTACCCTATGATTATTCTTATGAAAAAAATATTCAGTATTAGAATTAAGCTTACCAAAATATACGAGCAATGCTTATTGAAATTACAATTATCAATTGTTATGTTTAAGTTTAAAAAATTAACTTACATTTCTTTCCAGAATGGGAACATCTTGGTACTACCTAGGTTTTCTGGATATTCCAAATTGTTGATTTTTAACATATACTCACAGAACACAAACACAAGTCTGAAAATGCAGTTCACTGTTTCATTGTAGGCTACTGGGGCTAACATATATTCACAGCACAAAACACGCAACACATAGGAGTTGAAAGATATTTCTGGAAATAACCAGAAACGTTAGTTGACTACTTAATTTAGATTACTATCCGATTGGTTCTCTGTATTAATTCTTTCCCACAGTTGCTCATGCTATGTTTTCCGAAGCTTACTGGGAAAGTCTGTGCGCTGATTTGTTTACGGTAAGTGTTATTTCCGGTTTCGAATTCCGAATGCTCTTAGAGTATGGAATTCTGACAAGTGAAACTATTTTTATTTTTTTATTTTTTTCAAATGGATTGGTTGTTTTCTCTATTTTACTTTTAAAATTCAATTTAACTACATATTCTAACAAAATAACAGAGCAAAATTAATAAATAAATATAATGTATGTGAATTTATTTTCCAACACTGTAGATTTCTCATTAAGTCTTATCTTAAAGATATCTCTCTTATTCGGTCTCCAAATTGTTGTGTAGGTGAGAAATTGTGTGTTTAGGTTGGAACTCTTGGTTCCCATGGGAAATTATTGCTGTAGTAAATTAATGCTTACATTTATTTTTTTTAAACCAAAAGGACTATTAATTTTACCTTCAATTCCTTGTGCTCATAACCTATTCCTGTAATTGGAATTTAATTTTTTTTTCTTTAGCATTAGTAATTTTAAGTAACGGATATGAGAAAAACAAGGTTTTGAACTCTCCACAGTGTTTCGTTTAGAAACTTCTTTTGCCAGCACAACAAATAAATAGTTATTTCTTATTATTTCAAATGAATATTAGTTCTGTAATATATACTTTGTTAATTTCTGTTACCTTTTATCTGACTGTAATATTATTGATAAATTGTATTTACTGAATCTAACATACTATGTTTTTCTTATTCTTCTGATTTAACATTTGCACGGATGCGCATAGTGTATGATTTACCACTGCTGCTGCTTACGTGTAATTCATGTGTTTAAAATGTTTGTAAATGTCCCTAAATAAAGAATCTTTATGGAATTGAATAAAATCTTGAAAATCTAATTTTACCATTGATGAATTTAAATGATTAGCCATAATTTTCCCCATTATATGAATAATTGGTAATTCAGTTTCCAAAAATATTAAATGGTTATCGACATCGTACATTTTTGGTGAAAATCTCTCAGCTTCTTCACAACTAATAGAAAAAACTTTACTTCCATCAGCTCCTGTATCATCAAGTATTAGTTCCCCATCTTGGCATTTCAGAATATAACACTCACTGAGGTCCATTTCTTGGTCAACTCTTCTTTGCAAGTAGCCGAGGATATCAGACCACTTCCTCCATAACTTTTCTCAAGTAGTCCTGGATAAATACATCACAATGTACATGTCTTCTAAAATAATAATTGGTTTCCATCCTTTTAGAGCTCTGTGAAGAGTTTTATCTTGTGTTATTTTCCAGAAAAATGAAAATTTCAATGACTTTTGCGGCTCATCCATTAGTTTACTTTACTTTCCTGGATACCACAACACAATACGATGGCTGCAATGGATGAATGAATTGCTGTAACTGCAAAGACACTTGACTCATTTGTTTTTCCTTATAGTACTACTTACCTGACCCTTAACCCTAACCGTTCCTTCCAAAATGAAACTTTCATGCAGATGATTCACGACCATGTTTCTACATGCTGTTGAATGTGATGTTGATGTGAGATTATCTTACTTTTAGACATCATAGGGCAAATCTTATCTCTGTGGCTTGAAGGGTATTCTATATTATTTGTCCTTATTATGTTAGGTATTTTATCCTCAAAAAGTGTTTTGATGTTAGACCATGTGACTAGTTCTCTCACTCATATGTTCGAAAATTGTTGGGATGGGGAAAAAATAGCATTAGGTAGTGGAAGTGAAAAGGTCATCAAGAGGGTGACAAAGGTCTTCCCTGCAATGCTCCCCCACCCCACTCCCCATATTCTCCCTTCTCCTCCAGAAGATGTTTGCTCAGGCTAGTGGAGATGAGCGAACTCCTCATTTGCAGATATCTTTTAGTGATATCACTTCCAAGTGATACTGATAACTTTGGAGGGAAAAAAATGCGTTTTTTATTTTTATTTATTAACTATTTATTTGTTGTGCTGGCAAAAGAAGTTTCTAAACGTAAACGCTGCGGAGAGTTCAAAACCTTGTTTGTCTCATATCCGTTACTTAAAATTAATAATGCTAAAGAAAAAATAAATAAAATAAATAAATTCCAGTTACAGAAATAAGTTATGAGCACAAGGAATTGAAGGTAAAATTAATAGTCATACTGGTTTAAAAAAATAAATGTAAGCATTAATTTACTACAGCAATAATTTCCCATGGGAACCAAGAGTTCCAACCAAGACATACAATTTCTCCTCTACAACAATTTGGCGACAGGATAAGAGAGATACCTTTAAGATAAGATTTAATGAGAAATCTACACTGTTGGAAAATAAATTCACATACATTTTTTTATTTATTAATTTTGCTCAGTTATTCTGTTAGAATATGTAGTTAAACTGAATTTTAAAAGTAAAATAGAGAAAATAATTAATCAATTTGAAAAATAAAAATAAAAATAATTTCACTTGTCAGAATTCCATACTGTAACAGCATTCAGAATTCGAAACCGGAAATAACACTTACTCTAAACAAAACAGTGCATAAACTTTCCCACCGAGCTTTGGAAAACATAGTGTGAGCAACTGCGGGAAAGAGTTATTACAGATAACAAATAGGATAGTAATCTAAATTAGCTAGTCAACCAGCTTTTCTGATTATTTACAGAAATATCTTTCGAATCCAATGTTTTGTGTGTTTTTGGTGCTGTGAATATATGTTAGCCCCAGTAACCTATAATGAAAAAGTCAACTGCATTTTCAGACTTGTGTTTGTGGTCTGTGCTGTGAATATATATTAAAAATGAACAATTTGGAATATTCAGAAAACCTAGATAGAACCAAGATGTTTCCATTCTGGAAAGAAATGTAAGTTAATTTTTTTTAAAACAAACATAACAATTGATAATTGTAAATTCAATAATCATTGCTCGTATGTTTTGGTAATCGTAATTCTATTACTGAATATTTTTTTTTTCATAAGAATAATCATAGGGTACATATTAGAGTATCAACATGGATACATTAGCGATTTTTCATGTCTAATGTGTGTGTGTGTGTGTGTGTGTTTGACGGACACCAGCATATAATTAAATTATTCAGAAATACTGGGATGATACAATCAAAGATCAAAAAGCAGTAAAAGATTAGAAGATAAAATAGAATATAAAAGAATAACAGCCATAGCTAAAAGAGAAATGAGAAAAATCACAGAGAATCATGGAACAAATTTGTTTCTAATTAAGAGCATGATTTATATAAAATAAGACCCAATGTATATAAGATTTTGAAACACTTAAATGTAGATACCAAAGAAAACGTAAAATTAAACACTGAATTGAAATTAGAAGAATTTCTAATTTACTACACAGAACTGTGGACAGACAAATATTTTAAAAAAGACAACTGGCAAACAATTAACGAAAATGAAAAGGAAATAACTAAAGAAGAATTAGAAATCAGCCTGAAAGAAACAAGAAACGGGAAATAACCTGGAGAAGATAAGCTAGGTTCAGAACTATATAAATACGCAGGAACAAGATTCAAAGAAAGATTTTATTTTTAAATAACATTTACTCAACTGGTAACCCTCCAATAGAATGGAAAAAAGCAATTGTGATTCCTATCTTTAAAAAAGGTAATAGAGATGACCCTGAAAACTATAGAGGTATAAGTATACTACATTCCTGTTACAAAATATGTAGCAGAATCTTAAATAGCAAACTAATGAAATATTCCGAAAACTTTATTTTAGAAGTACAGAATGGATTTAAAAAAGAGCGATCATGTATAGACCCGGCCTTTTGCCTAAAATTAATAATAGAGAAAAGAAGACAATACAATTTAGAAACACATATTGCATTCATTGACTTTGAAATGAAAAAGCATTCTACAAAGTTAAAAGAAACATATTATTTAACGTATTAAAAGAAAGACAAATACCAAATAATATCCTAAAAGCTATCACAAGTATATATGAAAATAACCAAATACAAATAAGATTAAATCACGAGCTATCATATACGAAAGAGATAAACCAAGGGGTCCGACAGGGATGTCCCCTCTCAGCAACTCTATTTAATATCTACTTAAATGAAATAATAATAGCATGGAATAAAAATTTACATCAAGGAATTAAACTTTCTCCTACAGTAAACTTAAACACTCTCCTCTTTGCCTACGGCCAAATAATAATTACAAATTCTGAAGATAACTTAGGAAAAGCTATTTTAGATCTAAATGAGTTATCCAAAGAGTATGGTATCCAAAGATTATGGTATGATAATGTGCGTAGTACCACATTAAAATCAAAAACTATGACCTTTAAAGGACAAGATCCAACAAGAACTAAAATAATAATAGATAACAAGATCTTAAAGTGTACATATTTGGCTGATGTATTAAAATAAAGAACTTTTATTGTTAAAAGACCAGAAGATAAATGATAAAATATACAAAAAGCCAACTAGTTTCACTAGCCACTCTCTAGCATTTTCAAGGCTGAACTGGTGTGAAAACAAATAAAACATGTAAAACATACACTTTAGTAACTGTTAGGCCGTTACATTTGATCATTCGTGTTTGATGGCGTGCATGTGTTCGAATGCTTCAGTCAGAATCCGGTACATGACCACACGTTGTGTAGTTTTTTGCATATTGTAGTTCTGTTGAAGAGAAATGATGAGAATTTTCCATATGTCTTTAAGAATAATACCTTGATTTCTGTTTAAATTATTGCCTGTGCGTAGTACCACAGTTGCTTCTTTTCCTTGAAAATGTTAGACAGTGGCTAGTGAAGCTTGTTGGCTTTTTGTATATTTTATCATTTATCTTCTGGTCTTTTAACAATAAAAGTTCTTTATTTTAGATAACAAGATCTTTATTCCATTTAGAACTGATGAATTCATTTAACTACCTAGGATTTATGATCACATAAAAAAAAAAATCAGCTAACGCCTTTTTATTCCCGTATACGGGGAGTAGGCGAGGCCATTTAGCCCTATCTAACTTTTGGAGACTGAGTGGGCAGTTCAATCTCCACTGGTACCAATCAGAGATAGATGGCCCAAGGCTATCACTAATTAAGCGGTACTCAGTGAAGAGAGACGGCTCAAATGTGCCGCCATCTCGTGGTCCCTAACCCTAACACAATATATTTAATGTCTGAAATAATGTGGGTTCTACGGTCGATTTTCTTGAGTTTACAGGACGAAAAACCCGAGTTTCCGGGAGGAAAACTTGCTTGCCCGTGCCAGAGATCGACTAACTCGGGAACCGGTCGAAAAAAGACTTAGAAAAATTTCCTCTAGCCGCCGACTAGACTCGAAACCAAGTCTTCCTTCGTGCGGCCAAGCGCCCTGGTTGGCAAACGCCACATCCACTGAGCTACACAGGCTCTTTATGAGCACATATGCATATGAAAAAGATATAAACGTAAAAATTGCAAAATATTTTAAAATAACAGGTGTAATTAATTCTATATTTAAACCAAACCTAGTACAAAAAAACAACCCAGACTAAAAATATACAATACATTAGCCCTACCAGTCTTAATGTATGGAAGCGAAATCTGGACAATAAAACAAAATGACAAACAAAGATTAACAACAGCAGAAATGAAGTTTATGAGAAAAACTGCAAAGCATACCCTATTTGATCACAAAAGAAGAAGAAATTATGAAAGAATTACACCACGAACCAGTAATAGAAAAAATTAAAAAATATAAACATATATGGATGGAACACGTTCAAAGAATGAAAATAGAAAGATTACCAAAACAAGCCTTAAAGTACATGCCATTAGGAAAATGAAAACCAGGAATTCAATGATGGTTTCTAAGGCCGGAACAGGCTATCCTAAATCCTTGATACGCATGATGATGATAATGATGATGATGATTAGAAAAGCCTAATCACTGCTGCCATCACGACTCTACTCTAAGAATTCCTACCCTTTAACAGGAAAGAAATACCTCAAAATGTATTGGAAAATTAGTACAGTCATCTATAAACAACCAAAGACAAAACATGATGACAATGTCGGATGTGAAAATTCCAAGATATCTTATCTCAAAAACATCGCCCACAATTCCATAGGCAAACCAAAACACCATGTGATATCACAGAGAGACATATGTTCCCCAGAAATTTCCAAACACATAACGATACGATTGCTTATCTCTAAATATCACCTACAATGCTTTACGTGAACCCAACACACCACGTGATGTCCCTGACAGGAGGTCCCAGCGAAATTCCAAACATTCCAAAATTGATCTTATCATCACCCATAATGCCATACGCAAACCATTTACTTATCTACAATTCATAACAACACACATCCAGGACACTGACGTCGCTTCCCCTTTCACCCTATCATTATTTGGTTCATAGTGTCCTACCAATTACGACACGAATGCTTATCCACTAATATATCTCCCTTTTCCATTCAAAACAAAACGTCACTTATTTACAGCTAGCAAATTACGTCACTTATTGACAACAACAAATGATGTCACTAATCTACATCTGAAAACAACGCACACCCACGACACGATTCCTTATCTTATCTTGATCTTGATCTGGATAGAAGCGCCCCACAATCACAACCCAAATCCTTATCTCTATCATCACACATAATTCCATACGCGAACCAAAACACAAGAACTGACATCACTGACACATATGCCCCCAGGGAATTTCCAAACATTACAAACTCATGACGTAACACACAATGACATCTTCAAATGAACAACCAATCACGTCACGATTCCTTATCTTATCTTGATCTTGATCTGGTCACTAGTGGCTGGTCTTCTACTATGGACAATACATATAGAATACCTACATACCAAACTCCGGTTCAATCCAGCAAAACTCTTCCAAGTAAAAGACATTATTCCATCTAACATAAAAAAAACTCCTATATCGAAGTATCTGCGAATCCCTACTCAGATACGGTATAACAGTCTATGCAAGCACATCAAACAGCCACCTAACCAAATTAGAAATATCACATAGGAAAATTGCGTCAACAGTGATTTGGACACCTTATACACAACAGCAAATATCTGACCAGCACAAGGCGATATGCAGAATCCTGAGCATTAAAAAATCTGAAACACTACATAATATTAACAAGGAATTACTTCAACATCACCTATCGAAACAACAAACACATATCGTATAACACGACCCACAACAACTCTTTACATCCCTACATCTTTTAGAAACTCACATGGTTATTTCGTGAGATCACATCAGATACCCACACTACTCAACAACCTACCAAGAAATTTAAAACACATAGACATCTCCAGAACATTAAAACACGAACTCTGAAAAATATGCCAACAAAGTCAATATACCATTAAAACTAATATACACATCATATATCACCAGCATCTAATGTCTACGTCCCATCCATAAACAGTAAAAACAACATAAATAGTGAAGGCTAATCCCACTTTCTTCATAAAAGCTAACCCAAGCTTCGAAGTAGTTGGGTTTTTATCGCCTCACTGATCCACACTTAATCCTTGTACTCAAAGACTGCAAATTATGTAACAAAACAGTCAGTACGATGTTTAATAATAATGTAGTTACAGATATATTGAAAAGAAACAATGTGCCTTAAACTGTGTCTCACGTAATGCGATTTTGTAGATCATGTGGGGTCACTTCGTTGATTTAATTGCTGTAAATAGTTGGATAGCTTCTTTGAAGTTGCACCAAGTGCACTGATAACAATTAGGATGACTTTGGTGTGTTTAAGCCACATTCGGCCAACTTCGATTGTCAGATCTCGATATTTAGTAATTTTTTCCAGTTCCTTGTGGTTAATGTTGTTATCACTGTGTACTGCGATATCAATAATCCAAACCTGTCGATGTTCGATAATTGTAATATGAGGTCTATGTGCCGACCAGTTTGTAGTCTAAAGTCCCAGAGAATTTTTGCTGTCCAATATAGTCTCTATTTTATGCTGCCACCAGTTATCAGAAGTAAGAAAGGCATATTTTTGCATACATGAAAATGAAATATTATGGCCACTTAATCATAACGGTATTTATAGTCAGTTTGAGCTATTTTGCTGCAGGCACTGATCAGATGTTCTACAGTCTCATCTTTCTGATCGCACAGTCTGCATTTGCTGTTATTATTGATGTTCAAAATTTTTGCTTTGATTGCATTAGTTTGTAATGCCTGATATTGAGCTGCTAGAATAAATCATTCTGTTACTTTTTTAATGTATCGGTATTGAAGCCATTCACACGACTTTATCATGTCAATTTTGTCCTCTGTATCCCGAAGAAATTGGCGACGCAAGGGTTCATTTTTCCAGCGCACATATCGGTTATTTGGTTGTTCCATTTTATAATCAGATTTGTTTCCAATTGCTTTTACAAGGCCCTCTTGTGTAATTGCTTGAAGCATTGGCTCAGAGCTATTGTCGATGTAATTTCCTAAATCAATTTCTTCTTCTTCTTCCACAGGCTGTATCACTTGCAGCAGACCCCGCCCACCAATTCTCCTCGGTAGATACAACCGGTCAACATCACTTCGTGGATGTAATTCATGATGCATAGTCATTAGTTTTCTAGTTTTGTAGTCCAGTTTGTCCAGGACTTCTCTTATCCATTCTATTATGCCAACTGTGTATCGGAACACTGGTATAGACCAAGAAAATGCATTTAGTTTTGTTTTCAGAATATTTCTAACTCTTTTGATGTATTCTGATGTTGCCTGTTGGTTATCTTTCGAGTGGAGAATATCATTGGCATCTAATATTCCTAGGTATTTGTAGTGTTCGTCAGCTGAAATTGCTTTTATATATTTCTCTTCATGAAAACTAAAATCGCTAGAGTCATTAATTTTCCTTGGTTAATAGATAAAATTGAGCATTTATCTAAACAAAATTCCATTTTGATGTCCTGACTGAAAATACGAACTCTGTTCAATAAAGAATCTATTTGCTGGGCAACTTTTCCATATAACTTCAAGTCATCCATATACAAGAGATGGGAAATTTCAATATTACATTTAGGAATTTCATATCCAAGTTGTTTTGTTTTCTTCACAATCATAGACAAAGGTATCAAAGAAATATTGAAGAACAATGATGACAATGAAACACCTTGGAAAATTCCATGTTTAATGCTGATATCTCCAAATCGTTCATTATTCAATATTAATATTGTTTTTCATGATTTCATGGCAGCAGCCAGAAACGAACATATGTGTTTTATAATTCCAAATATTTTTACTGATTTTAGGATACAGAAGTGTGGGAGGGAATCGAATGCTTTCTTGTAATCTATCCATGCCAAGTTTAAGTTAGGTTTTCGTCTTTTGGGGTTTCTGAGAACCATTTCATTAATAAGGATCTGGTCTTTTGTTCCTCTAGATTTTTGAAAATTGTTTTTTTGTTCAATCGGTTAAATTTAATTATCTGATAAGTACTGGTACATGGAATTTGTTATGATTGCAGTGAACAGCTTGAGCATAGTTGGTAGGCATGTTATTGGATGATAGTTACTTGGGTCTGCATCCTATTCCTTATCTTTCATGAAGTGAAAAGTGCATCCACATATCATCCAGTCTTCCACTGAGCCTGGCTGCAACAAATAATTAAATTGTTCTGCCATTCGATCATGTAGACCGGTTAGATGTTTTAACCAAAATCAATATAGTTTGTCTTTGCCAGGTGCACTCCAGTTGTTTTTAGTGATGGTTATATTTTGCATTTTTTTTTGTTTCATTTCTGATTCTATTTCCTTAATCCGTGAATCATCTTTATTGTGTTCAATAGGATTATCCCGGATTGTCTTCCAAAATTTGAGTGTTTGTTCTTTTTCTGGTGAATGATTGTTTGATTTATATTTCTCTGGAGAGACCGAAAAAACTGACGTTGGTTCTGACGAAATTGCATATTTTGTACATATTGGTTTATTCTTGCTTCATATGTTTTAATTTTCTGTGCACTCGATTCTTTGTTTTAGCTTTTCGGTAACTTCAGCGATTGTTTTGTTGGCCAAATTATATGTGTTTATCAGTTTGTTATTGATGCTATTATTTTTCAACTGTCCTTCTATAAAACTCTGTATGTTGCTCAGATCAGCATCAAGTTTGTCGATTTTTCGTTCCAACCGGATTTTCCATGGCGCAGATTGTTTCATCCATGGCGTTTGCTCTTTCGGTTTGCAACCAAGCTTCACTGAAATGATATAGGCTGGGCTGTATAGGAGCTGATTTGTTTCCTTTATACTGTTGGTTGCTTTGGTTTCAATTACAGCATTTGCGTCTAAGAGGAGCTGTTGTAAGTTAGATTTTTGTAAAGTTTTTAATCGTGGTAGTCTTATGCGGTCATTTATGGAGTTCGTATGTTCCAATATCCCTGACTTCATTTTGCACTGCACTTCTGTCAAAACATACTGATGTGTGTCAGCTTGATGTTTACTGCGTTGAATTCCAAAGTTTGATATAGATACTTCCTGATTATTATTATTATTATTATTATTATTATTATTATTATTATTATTATTATTATTATTATTATTATTATTATTTGTCATGTACTATTTTCTAAAAGGCTGTTTCACATAAATATTTTAATAGCCTGTGTAACTCAGTGGAAGTGGAAATTGCATCCTCTGCGCTCTGCCTCCAGAAGGTAGACTTAAATTGAAGCCTAGTCGCCAACTGGAGGAACTTTTTCTAAGATTATCTTCGACCGTTTCCCGAGTTATTCGATCTCTGATACGAGCAAGCAAAATTCTCCTTGCCGAAAGTCAGGATTTTCGTCCTGTAAACTCAAGAAAATCGATTGTAGAACCCACATTATTTCTGATAGTAATATATCCTGTTAGGAGTTAGGTACTATGAGTTTGCAACACTTGTTTTCCCGTCATTTCATCGGTGCCGTCTAAAATTAGTGATAAACATGGGCCAGCTGTCCTTGAATGGCTATCGGTGGAGATTGAGCTGCCCAGTCTCAGTCTCCAAAAAGTTATGTAGGGTTTAATGACCTCGCCTACTCCCTATAAGGGAATAAAAAACATTATCTGATTTTCATTTTTAAGATAAGATTATAATGTATTAAAAGATTTATAAAAGTCCAGAATATGGAAGGGCGATCTATTCCTTACCCAATCGATTCAATCTCTCGCGATATAGGTGAGACTTCCTTTTGTAATAGTTCCATCATTCATTATAATTCAATTTGCTTGATCCGTTTAACTTATTTTCACAACAAACTGATCCATATTTTTAAATGGCAGCGGGTTTATCGCATTGATAAAAAAAATGCAAATGCATGCATTGCTTTGTCATTCAATTTCACTTGTGTATATCAAACAATACCACATTCACTGCATGCTGAGCACATCTGATGTAGTCGTTTTAAAACAAGGATATTCGACAACCCTGTTATAAATTTTAAAGATGCATGGTACACTTCAAACCTAAAGTAAAGGGTTATGAGTCCGATCATCTCGCATTCTCGCGATATGGTCCTTTCTAATTTTAGTATGAACTTGGATTACCTTCAAAGTAGATAGACACAACTCCATCAGTTACGTGATTGTAAACAAACAGAATCACATGCAAAACGGACCTGGAGAACAATCCACTAAAATAGATTTGTACTAACCAAATGTCAGTTGTTACATGTTTCGTGTGTTTTAAGTGATCAGTCACGTTTACTAAATTGGCTGATATACGAGACTGAGGTTTAGATCATGAAATTGAACAGGGGGTTATGAACTGTGAGGGTGTTAGGTATATCACAGTTTCCACGTCCATATGACAACATACTTAACTTGTTCTCATGGGATCCACACTAGCGTATCGTGAATTGCAGTGGAAGGTGCATACAACTCTTTGGAGTGGTATGCAGGTTCCAACAAAAAAATCGACTTTTTCCTCAATATATCTTGGCGTTTCAAGCACGTTTACTTGACGATCACCATCCGTAATTTGTATTTTGTGACAGTGGTTTCAACAACAGTATACACAGAATTTGCGATTCTCTTTCATGTGCTTTTCAAAGATTAGGCAAAGTTCACTTGACACACTATTTTCAATTATGAATTACATGTGCAATGAACAAAATCAACATGCAGTAGATTTCAAGATATTTTCCGATGCATCGGCACAAGAAAAGAAGTCATTCAAAATACCAACACTGCTTACTCACCAACATATGATTATATTACTCAAAACACCTAATACACACTCTTATTGATCTTGCTGGATATGTTATTTTGTTCCAGAGCCGGGACAAGGGCGAGGCGAACGAGGCACTTGCCTCAGGTGAACAATAGGAAAGGGCGGCAAATTGGTGAAAAATGAAAATTTATAACATGCAAAATAAAAAAAAAATAAAAATCCAAATGTATCTTGCAATGTTCGTCAAATATTTTAAGCAAACTAACGATTTGCGTCGGATGTTCTCGCTCAATACACTCGTTTCCTCGTATGATATCGCTCTAGTAAGCAGTACGGTACGCGAGTTTGGGCATGTTTTGTACATTAATGTGCATTATTTGTGCAGTGTACTAGTAAGAGCAGAAGGTATTATTTTAAATACGTTAAACTTAAGGTAAGTTTTCTATTATATAAATTTGTAAAAATGTTTCATTGTATGTTGCATTATATTAGACTGCAATGTTATTTTCCATTTTTATTTGTAATGTAATCAAAAGTGATTACATTACAAATATATAATTTTTCTTTTTCAGATGAACTAATGGAATAAAGAAAAAGGAAGGGAAGTTGAAGAAGTAATTGAAATACGAGAAAATTCTACAGAACAAGAAAAAAAGGTTATTTAATTCTATTAATTTCAACAATCCTCCTGCATGGATGCCTATTACGGATAAAATTAGATGTGTTCTAATCGAATTAGACGTGTTCAATTAGATGTGTTCTAATTGAACACGGACCAGAACAAGGACAAGACGCAGATTTTACGGAATCTACTTCAGAGGATGGCAGGAGATTTTCAAAGGAATGGTTTTTTAAAAAATGTTCCAATGGAGAGCGAGTCCATCGTAACTGGCTCATTTTTTCAAAAATATCTATCTTGATATATTTTTTTCCATGTATCCTTTTTGGTAAAGGAGGTAAAACGGATTCTGCCATCTGCAATCAAAGCCGAGGATTTAAAGATTGTTAAAATCTAAATCGAATTTTCGATCATGAAAATTCTGTGTTTCATCGCGAAGCGTATCTCCATTGGAAATGCTTTGAAGAGAAACTTAAACTGATGGTTTTATAGACGATTTGTTGCAAAAAGCAATACAGATATAAAAGGAAAGATGGCGAAATATTTTATATGTTGTGTTGGATGTAATTTTATTTTGCGCAAAGAATAATTTACCTCTTAGAGGTACGCAAGAAATTAATGGTAATCCGAATGCAGGAATTTTTCTAAACTTGATTGGATTAATAAGCCGATACAATATGACCATCGCAAAACATGTTACTAATCATAAGAAGGGGACTGTTTCATACTTATCTAATAAGATTCAAGACGAATTTCTTTAACTCTTAGTGAACCATGTTCGAACTGATATTCTTTCTAGAATTAAAAAATCGAAATACTTTTCCTTGACTGTACACCTGATGTATCGCATTACGAACAAATGTGCCAAATTATTCGATATGTAGTTATTTGGAACAATTCTAGTAAGATTGAAGAAAGATTTATAGATTTTATAGCGAGAAAAGAAAAAACTGGTAGCGGTTTAGCCTATGAAATTGTCAATAAATTAGAAAAATATGGACTCGATGTTCTAAAGGTTAGAGGTCAAGGATATGATAATGGGACGAACATGGCGGGTGTTTATAAAGGAATACAAGCCATAATTTCTCAAAAAAATGAACAAGCTATGTACATTCCTTTTGAGGCTCACAGCCTTAATTTGGTTTGTAAAAATGCTGCTTCTTCAAATGCTAACATGATCACATTTTTCGGAATCGTTCAGAGACTTCATACGTTTTTTGTGAATTCGACGACTAGATAGGATAAACTAATGGCTGTGTTAAAAACAAAAGATCATACAGACCCAGAATGGGCCTCAAGAGCAAATGCCATCAAGGAATTGCACCAACAAATACCCCAAGTGTATAAGATATTAATAGATTTGAAAAATGAGCAATCATTGCAATGCGCTGAAATTAAAATCATATTGAAACAAATAAATTTTAAATTCTTCTGTACGTTACCTACATGGAATTTAATATTGCAAGAAGTTGATGAAATAAACAAAGCTTTGCAATCAAAAACGATAACTATAATTAAAGCTTCACGTTTAATAGAAGGATTATCTAATTCCTTGCAGCAAATGAGAGAGACCACAGGGAAAATATTTTTTCTAAGAGTGAATATTTGGCTTCAGAAAAGGAATTGTCTACAGATTTTGAAAACAAACGAAGCCAAATTATTAAACTAGATGATCAGTCTCAGCAATTAGTTCCTTATAATGATAAATATTTATTTACATTTGAAATGAAAGGAGTAATATATATTTTAATAATACAACTTAGATGGAGATATGAAAAACTATATGGGATTTCGTCTGATATGGAATTTTTAACAGGTGAAAAATTAAAGTCGATGGATAGAGAAAATTTAAAAAAAGCAGCTTGTGATTTTTTCGCTTAAATATCCAAACGATATAAATTCTGTATAATTATTATCAGAAATAATCAGTTTCAAAAATCAGGCAATGACGTTAATTTCAGACCTTAAGGCAGCTACAAGTTTAGATCTTTTAAAAACGATTAATGAATATAGTTTAGTTCAGTCCTATCCAAATTTAGAAGATGCATTGAGAATAATCAGAGCACTACCTGTTACTGTAGTTTCTGGTGAAAGAGACTTCAGTAAACAAAAAATTATCAAAACATATTTAAGATCGTCACTTGCTCAGGAAAAATTGTCAAATATGGCAATTTTATCAATTGAACAGGAATTTACAAAACAAATTAATTTTGATAAAACAATTGATGAATCGGCTTCACTAAAAGCAAGAAAAGTAAAACTTTAAAAAAAAATTATATTGAGCCTGTGTAGCTCAAGGAGCCTGTGTAGTTCAGTGGATGTGGCGTTTGCACACCACGCGCTTGGCCGCACAAAGGAAGACTTGGTTTCGAGTCTAGTCGGCGACTAAAGGAAATTTTTCTAAGCCTTTTTTCGACCGGTTCCCGAGTTAGTCGATCTCTGGCACGGGCAAGCTGGTAAACTCAAGAAAATCGAACGTAGAACCCACATTATTTCAGACATTAAATATATTGTGTTAAGGTTAGGGACCACGAGATGGCGGCATATTTGAGCCGTCTCTCTTCACTGCGTACCGCTTAATTAGTGATAGCCTTGGGCCATCTATCTCTGATTGGTACCAGTGGAGATTGAACTGCCCACTCAGTCTCCAAAAGCTAGATAGGGCTAAATGGCCTCGCCTACTCCCCTATACGGGAATAAAAAGGTGTTAGCTGATTTTTTTTATTTATTTATATAAGTATTATTAATATTATTTTGTCTCTATTATTAAATTAAATTATTGAAAAATTTGTGATATTCTCATTCATCTCATGTGTAATACTAATTTTGTTTTTCTTTTGTTAAGGTTGGTGTGATTTTATTTTTAATATGTGTAACTTTATGTTCCTACAACTAT
Organism: Typopeltis vanoorti; assembly: GCF_054136105.1. Lineage (NCBI taxonomy): Eukaryota > Metazoa > Arthropoda > Arachnida > Uropygi > Thelyphonidae > Typopeltis > Typopeltis vanoorti. Next base: position 132,247,286 of record NC_143555.1, read on the forward strand.
TGTATCATTATTGCGTTCTGTGACTTTTTTATTTAATAATTAATAAATTTATTTTGTTTCCAAAATCATTTATTTATTTATTTTTATTTAATACTTATTAAATAAAAATTTAGAGACCACGAGATGGCGGCACATTTGAGCCGTCTCTCTTCACTGCGTACCACTTAATTAGTGATAGCCTTGGGCCATCTGTCTCTGATTGAGTACCAGTGGAGATTGAACTGCCCACTCAGTCTCCAAAAGTTAGATAGGGCTAAATGGCCTCGCCTACTCCTGTATATACGGGAATAAAAAGGCGTTAGCTGATTTTTTTTTTTTTTTTTTTTTAGAAATAAAAAAAAAAACTATATACATAGGGGCAAAAATTTACCCTCCTGCATCATGTGAAAATACCTCTAAGCCCGGTTCTGTTCTGTTCCTTTTAGTTTAATATACTTTCTTTCTGACATTTATTCCATTTTCTTAATATTTAAACCGACAAATCCGTCCTTAATTTTTACATATCGCTATACCTCCCGGAAACTCGGGTTTTTCGTTCCGTAAACTCAAGAAAATCGTCCGTCGAACCCACACTACTTTCAGACATAAAAAATATTATGTTAGGGTTAGGGACTACGAGATGGCGGCACTTGCTAGACGCATTCCTTGCTACGGACCGATTAATTAGCGATAGCCTTGGGCCAGCTATCTCTGATTGCCTACCAGTGGAGATTGAACTTCACACTCAGTCTCCAAAAAAAGTTAGATAGGGCTAAAACAATCTCTCCTACTACCTATACGGAACAAAAAGGCATTGGCTAATTTGTTGTTGTTGTTGTTCTAAAGACCATCTTCTTCCGGTTCCTGAGTTAATTCATATCGTCAAGCAATTAGAGTTTTTGGTTACAAAAACTAGGATTTTTAACTGTGTAATAATAATAATAAAAATTATTATTATTTTAAATAATTATTAATATTTATTATTATTAATTATTCCGGGTGTTTCGTCCTGTAAACTCAAGAAAATCGACCGTAGAACCCACATTATTTTCAGACATTAAATGTATTGTGTTAGGGTTAGGGACCACGAGATGGCGGCACATTTGAGCCGTCTCTCTTCACTGAGTACCGCTTAATTAGTGATAGCCTTGGGCCATCTATCTCTGATTGGTACCAGTGGAGATTGAACTACCCACTCAGTCTCCGAAAGTTAGATAGGGCTAAATGGCCTCGCCTACTCCCCGTATATGGGAATAAAAAAAGGCGTTAGCTGATTTTTTTTTTAGCTGAATTATTATTATTATTATTATTATTATTATTATTATTATTATTATTATTATTATTATTATTATTATTATCATCATCATCTTAAACTTGCATTTAACAAAATATATAACAAAGCATTAACAAAAATAAAAATACGTCCCCAAACGAAACAAAATCCATGGATAACAGCCAACATACTAACAGTCATACAAAGAAAAGATGCCCTATGGAAACAACTTAAGAAGTCGCCGAACAATATCACTTTAAAAGCTGAATACAAAAGAAAACGGAATCTCCTAACAACACATATTAGAACGGCAAAAAGAAACTATTACAGCAACAAATTAACAACAGCTCAGAATGACATAAAGGAAACCTGGCACCTGATTAATGAAATGCTGGACAATATACACAGAACCACTGCCTCAGAAACAATAAAACACAGCTTTGCCTGCGACCCCAAATCCCTCAAACAGTTGGCAAACAACTATAATGACATTGGGCATTTAGAATTTAGACCCATTTTGAGCTCTGTCCAAAAGCTAGAAGAAACAACCATTCCTCACACAAACGAACATTCTCCACTAGGTCCACAAGTAACCCAGTCGATGTGGTTCCCCCACAGTAACAAAAGAAGAACTATCACTGGCAATTCAACAAATAAAACCTAACAAAGGACCGGGGATACACGGAATCAGACCAAAAGACATCAAGAAACACTCAACCAACCTACTTCCAGTATTACAAAAACTGTTAAATAAAATCTTCGAAACGGGACACATACCTGAAACACTGAAGACTGCATTAATCACACCGATACACAAACAGGGAAAAAGAAACATAAGTAATTACAGACCCATCGCAACGCTGTCTGTAATCATTCAAATCATAGAGCGCATCGTGCATCAGAAACTTTGCTCATACGTTGAAAAATTTCAAATCATACCCAACACACAATATGGCTTTCAAAAAAAATAAAGGAACAGGAACACTCCTGGAAGATTTCACAGATCTAATAAACGCTGCATTGGATAAAAACAGAATAACATTAGTGGTATTCATTGGCCTAACAAAAGCATTTGACACACTAACACACAAAACCTTGTTAACGAAGGTAACCCATATCAGAATTGGAGGTCGTCTACTCCAGTGGTTTAAAGCATACAAGAAAAACAGAAAGCACATCACACATATAGGATCAGCATACAGCAAAGAGGTACATGTAACCCAGAGTACCGCAGGGAGCTGTCCTATCTCCCATTCTATTTAACATATACACACACGGCATAAGCCAACTCCCCGTAAAAAGTGAAATCTTCCAGTACGCAGACGACACGGCCATAGCATCCATTCACAACAATGCAAATATCGCTTACACAAATATTATTATTATTATTATTATTATTATTATTATTATTATTATTATTACCATGGGCTACTCCAGGAGTCCTTAGACTCATCGAGGGAGGCCCTAAACATCATGTTCACACAGCTGTTCAACATTCTCACAGTATCTATCATACCTTGCCTTGAACTCGCTCACTGTCATAGCACCCACAACAGACTCTGGCAGCTTATTCCACTCATTTACCACTCTAAAAGTAAAGAACCCAGCTCTAACACCCCTGCTAACCACGCTCTTGCCCAGCTTCCATGGGTGTCCCCTAGTTCTCTCACCACCAGTCCTGATCTCAAAAATATCATCTGAATTAATCCTATAGAATCCATTTAGCAATTTGAATGTCTCAATCATATCTCCCCTTTTTCGCCTATCAACTAGTTTCTGCAACCCACAAATCTTCAACCTGTTCTCATATGGTTCATTCCATAGACCTGCTATCATCTTAGTCACTCGCCTCTGGATCCTCTCAACCTCCTCCCCATCAAGAAGGAACCGAGGTGACCAAATCTGGGCACAGTAGTCGAGATGAGGTCTTATCAGGGCTCGGTACAGAGGTACAATAACTTGTTTTTCTCTGCTCGTCAAGGTATTTTTCAACAACCAAGTGAGTTGATGAGCTGATTTAGCTACTTTCGCAATGTGCCCCCTAAACTTCATCTCCCTATCCAACAACACTCCCAAGTCCATGGCCTCATCAATCTCTTGGAGTACAGTTCCACCAATGTGGTATACTGCTGCTAATCTTTTCACTCCGAAATGCATAACCTTACATTTTGTCACATTAAATTGACATTCATTCTCCTTAGTCCAGAACTCCAATCTATCTAAGTCATCTTGCAAGACTTTGACATCTTCTGCATTCACTATCGCCCTACCCAACTTTGCATCATCAGCGAACAAATGAACTGTCCCACTTAGACCATTCCCTATATCGTTAATGAACAGATTAAACAGCAGTGGTCCAAGAACAGAACCCTGTGGCACACCACTAGTCACAGGCCGTTTTTTGGACTCTACTCCTGAATAAACTACTCTTTGATATCTCTCCATCAACCACCCAGCTATCCATCTCACCAACCCTATATCCATTCCCATATGTTGTAGTTTATGGATTAGAATTCAGTGTGGTATCCTGTCAAACGCCTTTGCCAGGTCCAGCAGTATCAGTGTAAACCCATTTCCCTTATCCAGTTCAGCCGTCACCTTGTTATAAAACTTGAGCAAGTTACTGAGGCATGATCTACCCTTCACAAAGCCATGCTGTCCTCTGTACAGTATCTCATTTTCATCAATCCATTCCTGTATTTTTCCCTTGACTACTTTCTCCAAGACCTTGACAACGACTCCTGATATGCTGATCGGTCGGTAATTTGCAACCATAGTCTTGGATCCTCCTTTATGCAGTGGAACTATTTTCCCCTCTTTCCACGCCTTCGGGACTAAGCCAGACCTGAGACTCAGATTAAACAACATGGTCAAGGGCACTGATAATATGCAACACGACATCAATCAAATCACTAACCGAAAACGGCATATATATAAACCCTGGAAAAACAAAGCTAATGGTATTCAAAAACCCCCAAACCTTGCCCATAGAAACTAAATATCTCACTATCCAGCATTCATACTCCTATACACAAAGCTCAGAACCTAAAATCACAACCATCACACAGGTGAAAACAACATCTCGGACTTCACTTCGATGCTGATTGTTATGTTCAAACATTTTAAGATATGCAATCACATCATACGCATTCTGCGCAGACTACAGACTTAACAGGCCACAATGGTTGCAAGATAAAATAGTGAAACTGATATTCTGGGAACAACCCACTCTTATGCAAGAAGCATGTACAAAACACAAAATATTTAAGGTGAAACACATATGCCACTACACAGTCATGTTAAAACATTACTACAACCCAACATATAGAGTAATCAGAACAACATATCAAATAACAAGAGCACAGACAACAAAATACATAACATATAAGTACAACAATCAGTACGGCAAAGCCACCCGACTTCTACGTACCTGACATGATAAACAAACTGCCGTTCGACAACAGAAACCTAGGAACATACACAGAGCTGAAACAGGCGCTACATAAATATTATAGCGAGAATGAAAATTAGAGCAATTCCTGTTTCTCTCCCCCCACGCAGACACACACACAAACCTATGACAAAACCCCTCTCAAAAAACCATCACTACAAGAACACAAAGAAACAAATATACCATGTCTAAAGCCAACCCTATTTGTACAAAAAAAAAAAGTTAAACTGTAATAGTAGTCGAAGTCGTCGAAGCTCGTACCAACAAACAGTAAAATCAACACCGGGCTTGTAACCAGTATAGGAACATAACCATGAAACCACCGCCATCTATCACCTATTATCTTCCTCAGATAAGCTCTACTAAGCTTCGATGAAGGAAATTATTAACTTGCAAGTATCTGTTATTCACAATTGTAATGTGTTATAAATACTATATATATATATATATATATATACATATATATATAATTATTACAGCATCCATGTATGCAATTTATCTGAGATATAAATAAATAAATAAATAAATAAATAAATTATTATTATTATTATTATTATTATTATTATTATTATTATTATTATTATTATTATTATTATTATTATTATTATTATTATTATTATTATTATTATTATTATTATTATTATTATTATGTATATTCTATATTCAAAAATTCTGTATAATCTTTATTGTAAATATTAGAAGAACATGTGTTGTAAATACATAATACAGAGGCAAAAAGTATTTTTAAAAATTTTAATTGAAATGCAATGTAGAAAATGTAGCACTTTGTGCTGAATTCTGTAAAACTATTAGTTGCAATGTCACTGAAAATGTTTATTGTATGAATAAATATTTTAGCAGAACAATAAAAATATTATCATATAAAAAAAATTATGATTATTATTATTATCTAACAGTGTTCCATCCCCCATCTTAATGGTGAAAAGGAAGAAGAGATCCATACCAGATCAGTCGAAGCCCGGGTCATCAAGAACTGCTTCAAATGTTGGGATCCTGGACATCAGTCGACAAGTGGGCTACAAGATCCAGCTCTCCTTGGTGGAACAATCAGGGCAGGAAGCTGAAAATATCATTCATGATTTCAGTGAAGCTTGGTTGCAAACCGAAAGAGCAAAAGCTGAGATTGAAACAATCTGCACCATCGAAAATCTGGTTAAAATGAAAGGTCAACAAACTTCGAACTGATCTAAGCAGCTTAAAGAGTTTTAAAGAAGGACGACCGAAAAATAATAACATCAAAAACAAACTGATTAACACATAATTTGGCCAACAAAACAATTGCTGAAGTTACTGAAGAGCTAAAAGAAAGAATTGCAGCGAGTGCACAGAAAATTGAAAGATATGAAGCATGAATAAACCAATATGTACAAAATATGCAATTTCGTCAGAACCAACGTTAGTTCATTCAGTCTCTCCAGAGAAATACAAATATAAACCATCATTCAGCAGGAAAAGAAGAAACACTCAAATTTAAAAAGTCAATCTGGGATAATCCTATTGAACACAATAAAGATGATAAAGATGATCCATGGATTAAGGAAATGGAATCAGGAATGAAACAAAAAAAAATGCAAAATGTCGTTATCACGGAAGAAATGGTCAGTGATCAAGCTAGAAAATTAAAAAGCTGCACTGCACCTGGCAAAGACGAACTATATTGATTTTGGTTAAAACATCTAACCGGTCTACATGATCGAATGGCAGAACAATTTAATTATTTGTTGCAGCCAGGCTCAGTGGAAGACTGGATAATATGTGGACGCACTTTTCACTTCATGAAAGATAAGGATAGGGATGCAGACCCAAGTAACTATCGTCCAATAACATGCCTACCAACTATGCTCAAGCTGTTCACTGCAATCATAAGTATTGCATACTTTAATTATCTGATAAGTACTGGTATATTCCATATACCAGTACTTATCAGATAATTAAAGTTATCCCATTGAACAAAAAAACAATTTTCAAAAATCTAGAGGAACAAAAGACCAGATCCTTATTAATGAAATGGTTCTCAGAAACCCAAAAAGACGAAAACCTAACTTAAACTTGGCATGGATAGATTACAAGAAAGCATTCGATTCCCTCCCACACTTCTGTATCCTAAAATCAGTAAAATTATTTGGAATTATAAAACACATATGTTCGTTTCTGGCTGCTGCCATGAAATCATGAAAAATAATATTAATAGTGAATAATGAACGATTTGAAGATATCAGCATTAAACGTGGAATTTTGCAAGGTGTGTCATTGTCATCATTGTTCTTCAATATTTCTTTGATACCTTTGTCTATGATTGTGAAGAAAACAAAACAACTTGGATATGAAATTCCTAAATGTAATATTGAAATTTCCCATCTCTTGTATATGGATGACTTGAAGTTATATGGAAAAGTTGCCCAGCAAATAGATTCTTTATTGAACAGAGTTCGTCTTTTCAGTCATGACATCAAAATGGAATTTGTTTAGTTAAATGCGCAATGTTTTGTATTAAATGAGGAAAAATTAATGACACCAGCAGTTTTAATTTTCATGAAGAGAAATGAAAAAAAAAATTAGCTAACGCCTTTTTGTTTCCGTATGGGGAGTAGGCGAGCCCGTTTCTTTTAGCCCTATATAACTTTTTGGAGACTGAGTGGGTAGTTCAATCTTCATTGGTAGCCAATCAGAGATAGCTGGCCCAAGGCTATCACTAATTAATCGGCACGCAGTGAAGAAGGCGGCTACTAAATGCCGCCATCTGTTTGTCCCTAACCCTAACACAATATTTTAATGTCTGAAAATAGTGTGGGTTCGAAGGCCGATTTTCTTGAGTTTACGGGATGAAAAAAAACCCGAGTTTCCGGGAGGAAAAACCCGCTAGCCCGTGCCAGAGATCGACCGACTCTGGAACCGGTCGTGAACAGGCTTAGAAAAAGTTCCTCTCGTCGGCAACTAGATTCGAACGCCTTTCGTCGTGCTGTCAAGCGCTGTTGCGTGCAAACTCCACTTCTAGTGAGCTACACACGCTGTTTGAAGAGAAATATATAAAAGCAATTTCAGCTGACGAACACTCTAAATACCTAGGAATATTAGACGCCCATGATATTCTCCTCTCGAAAGGTAAATAACAGGCAGCATCAGATTACATCAAAAGAGTTAGAAATATTCTGAAAACAACGCCAAATGCATTAAACACAATTAGAGCAAGAATTCTTGGAGGCTATACCAGTGATCCGATACACAGTTGGCATAATAGAATGGATAAGAGAAGTCCTGGACAAACTGGACTGCAAAACTAGAAAACTAATGACTATGCATCATGAATTACATCCACAAAGTGATGTTGATCAGTTGTACCTACCGTGGAGAATTGGTGGACTGGGTTTGCTGCAAGTGAGACAGCCTGTGGAAGAAGAAGAAGAAATTGGTTTAGTAAATGACATGGACAATAGCTCTGAGCCAATGCTTCAAGCAATTACACAAGAGAGCCTTCTAAAAGTAACAGGAAATAAATTCCTTTAAATAGCCTTTCGGCTTATTAAATTAGTAAGAAACAGAAGTATTTATTCTCGCAGCTCAAGAACTGGCATTACAAACTATTGCAATCAAAGCAAAAATTTTGACCATCAATAATAACAGCAAATGCAGATTATGCGATCAGAAAGATGAGACTGTAGAACATGTAATCAGTTCTGCAGCAAAATTGCTCAAGGGTACTATAAATACCGCAATGATCAAGTGGCCAAAATAGTTGATTGGCATGTATGCAAAAATGTGACATTCTTACTTCTGATAACTATGTGGCAGCATAAAATAGAGACTATATTGGAAAACGAAACAGCAAAAATTCTCTGGAAGTTTATTATTATTATTATTTGATACCTCCAGGGAGTCCAAAGACTCATCGAGGGAGAGTGTGCCAACAGCATCGAACGATTGGATCCCTTCCAACTACTAACGGCACTCAAACTTACTTAACTGATCCATTAGGAGCAGAGGCTCTACCAATCGACCAACCTTTGCCGGCAATAGAATACAAACTGATCGGCATTTGGGACACAATAGACCTGACATCACACTTATCGAACATCGACAAGTATGGATTATTGATATCGCAGTACCCAGTGATAACAACATTAACAAAAAAAGAAGTGGAAAAAATTACTAAAAATCGAGATCTGGCAATCGAATTTGGCCGACTGTGGCTTAAACACACAAACGCCATCCCAACAGTTATCGGTGCACTAGGTGTAATTTCAAAGAAGCTATCCAACTATTTACAGCCATTAAAAATCAATGAAGTGACCCAACATGATACAAAAAAAAAAACAGTTTTACTTGGAACAGTCCATATTTTATGACGCTACCCGATGTACAATTCTTAAATTCTTGGGTAGAATCTGAATTGTTCTGTATCACCAGTCAAATTTTCATTTATATGAAAACTTGCTTTGACTGTGTATCAATTATGTGAATAAAATAATAATAATTAATGACTATGCATCATGCATTACTTCCAAAGTGATGTTGACTGGTTGCAGGGGCGTGCCAGTAGTGTCCGGCGCCTACGTGCAAAACTTTAGTTGGAGCCCCTATACCCCCCTCCCAATAAAAAATTCACTTTAAAAAAATGTTTTTTTAAAAATATTTCCTCCTTTTTGACGCATTTACTATCATGGCGCCTGTGTGTGTCGCACAATTGCATACGTTGCCGGCGTGACCCTGACCGGTTGTACCTACCGAGGAGAATAGGTGGACGGGCTCTTCTGCAAGTGAGACAAACTGCGGAAGAAGAAGAGCTTAGTTTAAAAAGTTACATCGACAATAGTTCCGAGCAAATTCTTCAAGCAATTATACAAGAGCGCCTTCTAAAGACAACAGGAAATAAATCCGATTACAAAAAGGAACAGCAAAATAACTGATATGTGCCCTGGAAAAATAAACTAATGCAATCGAAGCAAACATTTTGAACATAAATAATAACAACAAATTCAGATTATACCATCAGAAAGATGAGACTGTAGAACATCTAATCAGTGCCTGTAGCAAGATGGTTCAAACTGATTATAAATACCGCCATGACCAACTCTCCAAAAGTGTTCATTGGCATGTATTCAAAAAATATGGCTTTCCTACTTCTGATAACTAGTGACATCATAAAATAGAGACAGTATTGGAAAACAAAACAGCAAAAATTCTCTTGGACTTTAGAATAAAAAATGATTGGCATTTGGAACACAATAAACCTCACATCACAATTATCGAACATCTAGGGTTTGGATTATTGATATCGAAATACCCAGAGATAACTACATTAATAATAAAGAACTGGAAATAATTACTAAATATCGAAAATCTGGCAATCGAAGTTGGCTGGCTGTGGCTTAAACACACCAAAGTCATCCAAATAGGTGCACTTGGTGTTTCAAACAAGCTATCCAACTATTTACAACAACTAAACATCAACGAAGTGACCCCCATATGACCCAAAAAATAGTATAACTTGGGACAATCCATATTTTACTACACTACCTGACAGACTATTCTTAGATTCTGTAGTAGAATCGGAATTGTTCTGTATCACCAGTCAAATTGTTGTTTAAATGATATCTTGTTTTGAGTGTGTATCAATTATGTGAATAAAATAATAATAAACAAATACTAATAAATATACACTACTACAGACAACAGTACTACTGTTAGGGATAATCGACGAGATGGTGGTACTTACCTGCTGTATTCTTTTCTAAAAAGCTTTGAGTTCGCTATCAGTGAAGATTTAAAGGATACTGCATAGCAGCCACCTGTCTTCAAAAGTTATTCAGTTAGCAGTTTTACTTACTCCCTCTGGAGAATGAATAATTCGTTAGAGAATATTTACCCATTCATACATTTTCAGATCTTCACTTTCGGTATTATATTAAAAAAAAAAACAGTTAACACCTTTTATTGGTTTATAGGGAGAAGGCCAGTCCGTTTTAGTCCTATCTAAATTTTGGAGACTGAGTGCACAGTTCAATCTCCACTGGTAACTAATCAGAGATAACTGACCCAAAGCCATCAGTAATTTAATTGGCCTGCAGTGAAGTGACGGTTCGACAATTGCCGCAATCTCGTGCAACCTACCCTAACACAATATTTTAATGTCTTAAATAGTGTTGATTCTGCGGTCTATTTTCTTGAGTTTACGGGAAGAAAATCCTAGTTTCCGGTAGAAAAAACCCGCCTACCCGTGACAGAAATTCACTAACTCGAGATCCGGTCGAAAAGGGCTCGTAAAAAGTTCCTCTAGTCGGCGACTAGAATCGAACTTATGAAGCTCTTTCTTCGGGTGGTTTAGTGATGAGGAGTGTAAATACCACTTCCAATGAGCTACAGAGGCTCCGTATTATATTTCATTTATTATTTTGTTGTATTTCATTTTTATGAAATTTCCTGCTCAGTATCTCCATGCCTCTGAAAAATTTCCGAAAATGTTGTGTCAGCATTAGGGACCACAAGATGGCAGCACTTGTTAGCCGTCTCTTCACTGCGTGCCGAATAAATTAGTGATAGCCTTGGGCCAGCTATCTCTGATTGGATACCAGTGGAGACTGAACTGCCCACTCAGTATCCAAAATTAGATAGTGCTAAAACTGTCTCCCTATACGGTAATAAAAGGCGTTAACTGATTTTTTTTACATTATGCAAGGTATTCATGCAAAAAATTGGTCTTACGTTGCAATTAATTTAATGGCCTCATAAAGATTTCATTGTTCGTTGAACCCTCCTCATCATACCTTCTTTCCCTTAGCTTAATAATTGCAAGAACTCTTTTCATTACTTCGAAGAAGTAGTAAATTATGCCTGTTCTAAAGTTGCTGGTCGAATATGTTTTTGTTTGACTTGCGTGTTATCCAAGATAACATGGTTATCCTTTGTTCCATGGCAGCTTCATGATTCTCAAGCTTTCTCATGATATTCATCCAGTCAGAAAACTCGTCCGTTGGATAAGCATTATCTTCATTACGGTGAAAGAAAAAAATGCTTCCATTAAACGTTATTATATGAAATTATTATCAATTGTGTGAACGGCATTTTGCAAGGTCATTGTAGTTATCGAAATCATCACATTCGTCAAAATGAAACTTTTTCTGAAGTTTGTTGAAGAACAAACCCATTGGTGATTTGCTCTGTGTAAGAATTCTTCACTTCCTTATTCATATTATTTTATCATAGTGCCTACTTGCTTGAATAATCATTGATGTTTGTTGTTTCAAGGTGTTTTTATGCTCTTCACTATAAGCAAATCGTTGAATTCAGCTGGCATGGGCTACATGCTGATTAACTTCACCGCCACGTCCTGTTTCCGTTATAAACGTTTTTTACATTTCCAAAGTCTTTGAATCTTGTTACTTTCTGTTTATGTTTTTTGCATACACTGAGGTAATTTCGCGCTCAGTTGGAAATTTCTCTAAAAACGGGAGAAAAATAATATTAAAAAATATTTGTGTAGCTCAGTGGAAATATTTGTGCTATTCACTGCCCTAGACCACCTGAAGAAAGAGCGTAGTAAGTTCAATTCTAGTCGCCGACTCTAGAAGCTTTTACTAAGCCTTTTACTAACGGTTCCCGAATTAGTCAATTTCTGGCATTTTCGGGTTCTTCATCCCTTAAACTCAAGAAAATCGACCCTCACAATAGAACACACACTATTTTCAGAGATTAGGATTAGAGTCCACGAGATTGCGCATTTGTCAGCCACTTATCTTTACCTGATGCCGTGTATAATCAGTGATAGGGACTTTTCAAGTTTCAAGTCCCTATTACATACAGAAGTAAGGATGCCATGATTTTGTTGTACAGGGCTTTGATCCGGGGGAATATGAATTGCTGTGCACAGATTTGATCACCTAGTTTTGAAAAAAGATAATGAGTAATTGGAGAGGATTTAGAGATGATAGATTAAGTTGGTTTCTTGTCTTTGTAATGTGGAATATGACAACAGATTGAGAGAATGCAAACTTGCAGAGCCTAGTGTATAGAGGGAACAGGGGGAAAACATGATCGAGAAATAAGTTGGTAAAGGTTAATTTGGATGAGATTTATCATTGAATGGCTGAAGACATGGAGAAAACAAAAGGCCATCTATGAAAGCTGTATAAGGAGGGTATGAGAAGCAGATTTTTTGCATAGAAAGTGGTGGGTGGTGCAGAGACAGTGAATGCATTTAAGTCAAGGTATGATGAGCTGTGCGTGTAAGAGTGGAATCTCCCACTACGAGTCGTCTCTTGACTCCTGAAGGTCTAATAATACACACACACACACACACACACACACACACACACACACACACACACACACACACACACACACACACACACACACACACACACACACACACACACACACACACACACACACACACACACACACACACACACACACACACACACACAGCCAGTTGGCTGCGTGTTCGAATCCCGCCGTCAGCATGGATGTTTGGGATCGTCTTTAGGAGATGAATTGTATTTCATCTTTGGGAGAAGAATTCCATCATTCGTGTGAGACCATGGCCTCGCTTATTGGAGGCCTGAAGTGACTTGTAAATGTTCCATATTTGGTCTCTGGAGTAGGGCTTCTGCACTATGTAAAGAATAAATTGAAATACAATAAAATATATAAATTTGATAAAAATAGAAGAAACGATAGCCTTATGACCTTTCGTGGGTGGGAGCAACATAATATATCAGCTAAAAAAATCAGCATTACATGCTAGGAATATATTTTAGTATTTATGATTACGGTAAACGATGTTATTTGAGATACTATAGCAACAAAGTTTGTGACACGTCAACTTCAGTTGTAATGAAATTAACATGACTGAATTATGTTAAAATATTCGTAAATTATATTCAAATAAATACACTAACTGTTAATAAAGCAAAACTTATGATCATTTTAGCTTATAAAAATCAAGTGCTCTTAAAAACATTTGAAAATTTGATGTTGGCATGTCCTGTTACGTCATGAATGTAGTCTGCTTGAAAATATTTGAAGTTGATATGTGCTCTGTTTCCAGCAAAATTGTGTTGTGATGTGTGTTTTGTATAAGTATTAATTTAGGTTTGTACTTTGACTTATTAATTTTCTTGCTTATGTATTTTAAAATTGAGGGAGTTTTGCCTAGTTAGCTAGATTGGGTATATGTGGAAATTGCGAAATCGTTTATAGTAGTTTGTAGAATTACATTTTATAGCACAATTCCACAAAAAAAGTAACTTATGGTTTTAATATAGTAATATAGTGAATGGTTATCCTGATCATAATCGATATTATTGTAATAGTATGTTCATAAGTCTTTTAGAGCATCAAGTATTTTATTATTATTTTGATCAATTCATGATAGTATATGTTATTTTAAGTTCACCATTTTACAGTTTTGAACCGTATTTGGTGAGAAAACTTCGGTTCTCTCTCACCCCCCCTTCCCATAAAATTATCGTTATTTTTGTAAAGTCAGCATAGATTATGGGTTAATTGGTCAAATGCTAATGATAAATTGACATTCTAAATCCTACAGAAATTATTTCTGTAGGCCACTTTATATTTTGTAATATTTGTTTTGAAGTTTTCCTTTTCTCCCACTCGAATATCACACTTTTTAGAGTAATTTCAATAACATGCCATTTATGTGTGCCTGAGTATTTTGGAATGCTGATGTTTGCATTCATTGTAATTTTTATTTTCATGTAATTATTATGTCATACCTCCAAAGAGTCTAAGGACTCACTGTGAGCGGGCACTAATTATAAGTCACTTAATTATTTGTACCAACTGTCATGGTATTTGAAATTCCATATTACAGTATTAAATCTTCATGGAGATGTTGCAATATATTAATACATAATTGTGGACATGGCTGCAGTATGTGGGAGAGTACCAAATGGCAAAATGTTTGTCTAGAATTATTATTATTTTTTTCCTTATCTATGATAATAAATAATCTTCTCTGGTCGAAATGTATCCCCAGGTAAATCAGTACTTGCAGCCAAATAGAAGCAGTATTAAATAGGAGAAGGTAGGAGGGTGTTCATTTGAAGCAGCCTGGTGCAAGATCTAGGCCCATAAGATGAAATATACAGATATTGCTGCTATTGTACACTAGGATTCCAGGTATGATCTGGAAGAGATGCATTGGCAAATTAGTACAATGAGTGCAGGTTGAATGATTATTATTGGGAACTTCAACTACAGAGATGTAGACTGGAAGAAAGATCACATGGCAAGAAGGAAATGGAATTTATACACTTCTTCTTGGTCAGTCTCCTCATGTCTGAAGACGTGACTATAGCCACAATGTCTCCATTTCTTTCTGTCTGTTGTTGCAGCATTCGCCAACTTCAAAGTAAACCCAGTGATCTTTTTAATCTGGTCTGACGTCTTGGGCGTCCCCTTTTTCTTTGTCCTTTCAGGTTGATAAGTTTTTCCAGGTCATCATTTTGATGTCTTGAAATGTGATCGAAATATTTGAAAATGTTTTCATTTACAATGAAGAGACGGAGAGTTGTACAATAGGTGTCCTCCCGCGATGAGTCTTCGGACTCCTTGGAGGTGTCACGAATAATAATAACAATGTCACATAGTCACCTCTTGATTTTTAGTTGACTTATTATACTTTCATTAGGCCTTTTTTCATTTATACACTTGCTGAGAGATAATTACATGAGTCTAGGGGTGTGAGAGTATTGGACCTGGTCATAGGATCAGAAGAGCTATCCATAACCAGGGTGGCCACATTGCTTTCAATTGAAGAAAGTTACCATGCAGAAACACGAGAAATATTCTGTCAAGAAAGGAATATATGGAACTACAAGGTAAATGATTATGATAGGCTTGAAGCTGTGCTATAGCATAAAACATGCAAAAGGAAGGTTGTTAGTACTGCATTGAAGATGGATAAGGGGCATCCAGAGTAAGCAGTATTAAATTGTATACCTAAGTTAAGGAGGATATATAGATAGAGTAGTATCATTAAGCATGAGCTTAAAAAAAAATGTTGTGGAGGGTAATAAGGAGAAAAATGACCATCATGGTAAGATGGACAAAATCAGATTATGAGCAGAAACTACCTGAGCAAGCCAAAGGAAATCCCCATGTTTCATTATGTGGCAGATAAAAGGAAAAATGGCTATGAAGGAATACCTGGTGGTGATGAAGCTGACAGAAGCAGATAAAATCATATGCTTTCAAAATCATTAGTGTCACTGCCTTCCAAATCCTCCACTCTTAGAGGACATAAGTCATCGCTTATCATAAGCAGTACTCCACCACTATGCTTTTCCTTCTTATCCTGCCGAAAAATGCTGTACCCTGCTACTTCTATTCCTGCTATTATATCCTCTTCTGCCAACCACGTCTCACTGATCCCAATAATCTTTGGCCAAGCTGATGCTATCAATGCACCAATTCCTCTCCTTTATTCTGGATACTCCTAGCATTAAGTGTAAAGCATAAAAATGCCACTGTTTCTATACGTAATATTATCCCCTCATTACTCCACTGGGCTCAGAGTTACTTCATGTCATCCCCCTTCTCCCAAGTATGCATTCCCACAAGAGTCCACTCCTTCTACCATCTATCTTGGGCATTCTAGTTTCCCTCCATTGACACACTGACTCATTTGAACAGCAATCTCTCCAGATGCCTACGCCTTTCTCATTCAAATGTAAGTGGTCTCTCGCATACAATTCCTTTCTGTCCTCAAACGACCTCCAAGCATCCTCATATTCCAATCCTCTCTTCTGACACATTCTAACTGTTACGTTATTCAATATTACTGCTCTTCTGCTTAGCTTGTCACTATCATACCTGGGCAACATATACACTATCTTTCCTCTCTGCGTCTTTTTTCCTACAACCTCAAGCAAGAAGCTCATATCTCTCACTGCCAAATTTACATTATCTCTCAAGTCATTTGTTCCTTCCATCACAATCATCTCCACCCTTTTACCTCTCTTAATTGCCATAGCCATACTTTCTATCGTTCCTCCAGGCAAACACTCCTCACGCACCCTATCTTGCACACCACGGATCATTGAGTCCCCCATACATTACACCTCTTACCACCCTGTTCCTCGTTGCTCACATGCATCCCTCTCTCTCCTCTAACACTTTTTCTCTTTTCCCCTACTTACCTGCCTTCCTGACATTACGCTATCCCTCGTTCCAGTGCTCCCTCGCATTCTTCTCATTCCCTCTCTCTCTCTCCTGCTGTTTCAATTGTCTCCTCTTTTATCATTCCCATAACTCTCTATCTCTCTCATTTCCCCTCTTCCACTGTTCCTATTCTCTTCTATCATTCACATAACTCTATCTCAATATCTCTCTTCTACTGTTCTTATTCCCCCCCCCCCCCTCTATCATTCACATAACTCTCTCATTCCCTCTCTTCTAATGTTTCTATTTTCCCTTCTTCTATCATTCACATAACTCTCTCTTTCATTCCCTCTCTTCTACTATTCCTATTCTCTGCTCTTCTATTATTCCCATAAATCTCTCTTATTCCTACACTGATTCGTCTTGCATTCTTCTCTTCCATTTGCCTAATCTTGTCTTTCACACTTCTCATCTCATTCCCTAGACATTGCACCACCTGCTAACATTATTCTAGCACTGGAAATCGAACCTGGGTCTCCTGGGTTAGAGCCAGGAATCCTAACCTGACCATGCTGGGTTATGTAAATCAGGCCATGAGCATGATGGTTACAGTGAGAATGGTGAAATTAGATTGAGTTAGTTAAATGAGCCAAGAAAAATCCAAAAGAACCTTTTATCACAATATAGCAAGTAAAAGAAACAATCACCATGAATGGCCTTGGTGAATTTGGAATGTAATAAAATGTTTGATGCATAAAGATAGCCAAATTGTTAAGTGTTCAATTTAGTAAGCTATACTTCCAAGGCAGACCCATGCTAAAGGGAAACTGGATGAAAGATGCAGGTAGATGAGTAGCGATGTTAAATCTGTTGCAAGAGGTTGATACGAATGCTGGAGTGGGATTAGATTGGATATTGACATAGGTGCTGAAGAAATGTGCAAGAGTTAGTTAGCAATATCCTTGATCTGGTTGTTCAACTTAGGTCTGAACATATACATGATTCCTGATGAGTGGAAGGAGAGTAAGTTAATTTCATTTGACCATTGTCTAATGAAATGAAATTGGACTCATCTTGGTGTCATCATCAAGGTTATTCAAATCATCATTAAAGGCTGATTAGGAATTGAATCCAGAGGTGGGTAGACTACTCTTTTGCTGTAGAGGGCACCAAATGATTTTGTGAAGAGTTGATGACCTTTCTTTAGCAATCTTCTCACATTATTATTATTATTATTATTCAGGCTTCCAAGGAGTCAAAAGACTCATCGAGGGAGGTCCTTCCTAAGACATAAAGTCTGTCAAGACTCACTGAGGGGAGGTCCCCCCCTGAGAAACACAAAGTCTGTCATACCACTCTTTAAACTCACTGACCGTTCTCGCTATGTAATATTATGTAATAGTAATGTAATAGTAACATTATGTACTAGTAACATTACGCATTATGTAATAGTAACAGCAAAGCTGGCTAAGAGAAATTGATATACCATGATACTTCTGGTTTTTACTAAGGTACTTGACAGGATTCTACATTGAAGCAGACTGATAGCACTTCCATACATCACTTTCTAATATCTGAGTCTAAAGAGTAACCTATACTTGGGCCACTGTACAATAAAGTTGTTTAAACTGTATATTAATGATATTGGTGGTTATCTAGAGAGTGATATATATAGTTATTTGCTGATCCTGATTTGGGACAAACAGTAAGCAACATCTCTGCAGCTCTCTTGAACCGATTAGTTCTATAGGACATATGTTAATGAATGCAAGTTTAAAGTTTTGACTTGCAAGGTTACGCATTTTAGACTGAAGTCATTGCACTCAGAGTATTTAATGGGAATTTGCTACAAGCATTCAGTGAAGTTGGAGATTTGGGTGGTTATAATGGATAGAATTAGTTTATGGCCACATTGCTAAGGTGGTTAAGACATGTTAGATAATTGTAGTCAGGGTCGGTTCTAATAGGTGTGCAGGGTATGTGTGCACGCAGGCGGCCAAATCTCTAGGGCAGCCGATGGAATAAATTCGATATAGCCTATAGTTAGTTTTAAAATATTCTCGATGAAATAGGAATGTAACATTGTTAAAACTTATAGCGATGTTAACTTCGAAATATCTTCTTTGAGTTTCATTCTCTATCTCTTTAAAAACCTCACTTAACAAGGAATGTTCATTCAAGTGAACTATAGTTTTGGCCTAGTTTTTTGCTACTAAAAATACATAATTGGGAAAAAAATGGAATTACAATTTTTCTTTCTTTTTTTTTTTCTTGTACCTGTTATAAAATATACTACCATCTTTCAGATAGACCTGACAGACAGACAGATGGATGGACAGATCAAAGTTTTTTCGGAATCTGTACAGAAAGGCTCAAGTCTGTTTGGGTCATTACAACATTTATTTATTCATTCAAAAAGAGAAAAAATAATTTGTGTTTATTATTATTATTATTACCATTATTATTAATGTTTTTTATTATATGTTTAGATATGTCGGATAGGAAAACTAAACGTCTGTCTGGTGCTTTTTATTGCAAAAGAAAGAATGAAAGTGATGAGGAAAAGGAAAAATTACGAGGATCCATACTGAAATATGTAAAGTTAGACGAAGATACTCAACAACATCAATTGCTTCAGAACCTTTTCCAGACAGTAAGGGCGAAATCAAAGTGGAATGTGAAAAATCAAATGAAAAGTTTGAATTTTGTTCAGAACTGTGCCAGGAGGAAGAGTCAACGCCAAAATCAAGCTGTGGGGATAATTTACAAAGTAGGCCTTCTGTTAATTGTGGTGAATTCATGACAGAATGTGATTTAGGGGATCCTTGTACCTTGCCATCTATCGTTAATAATCAATTATTAGAACTTGGTTAATCTATTCTGAAAAATCTAATAGTGTATTTTGCTGTTTGCTTTAAAGAAAAACAAATTAACAGATAGTCAGGGGGTTTTCAGATTGGCGACATTTGGCCACTAATTTATCACCACATGAAATGAGTGTAGAACATATGCAAAATTGTAAAAAAGTTTTTTTTTTTCGAACATGTACAGCAGTGAATAGAACATATGCACAAGAATGGTGATGTACTGTACAAATTTTTTCCGTCAACATGACTATCATCATTCTTACATATGTTCTATTCATTGCTGTACATTTTCGAAAAAAACAACAAAAAAAACACTAGTGTAGCCTTACCCTCAAGGGCGGCCAATTATCTCTAGCACGCAGGCATCTAACAGTCTAAAACCAGCCCTGATTGTAGTATTGAAGAGAACACTAACTTATATATATTTATTTTCCCACTTTGATAAGACCATTTGACTAAGTTTTCAAATATGTCACGTGAGTGAGGTGGGTAGATCCAGCAGTGGATAACCAACATAATAGCTAATCTATAAAATTTGCACATGAGGACATATTGAATATCATGTCTTCATGTCAGGGCATATCATGTCTTCAAAGCATAAGAGAAAAGAACAAGGGGAGAGAGAAAGAGAGCACATATGATAGAACACGTCTTAAGTGGCATGCCAGGTAAGAACTTGGTATCATCACGGGCTGCTGTTAGATGCGGTAATGTTTGGGTGCATCTTTAATGTATTCAAAGAGATGTTTAGGTGTCAGTGACTAAAAGGGAGCCATCTCTCTCTCCCCCCCCTTTCATATGAGTACTTGGACTTCAAATAGGAGCTATGATGATAGCATGTAGTCTAGCTGTAGCTTTCCATATTATATTTTTTTTTTATTACCTGAAGTATTGATGTGTGCTACTGATCGTTGTTGAATATTTTCTGCCACTGTTCTGTCACTGCCTCTTATTTAAGTGTTCCTGTGTAATTTCTCCAGACATCTAAAAATAACTATCTTCAGTTTTCATGCCATCTTTATCATCTTGGATTCCTTTTACAGTACTCTTTCCTCCATCTCTAAGATTTTTTGGTAACCTCCAGAGCATTGTCACCTGTGATATTTATCTTATGTATTCTTGCTAGATACCCTTCTGATAATATTTTACACATAACCTTGTTGTTTTTCTCTGTATTTCCTGAGGGCATTTAACTAACTTGCCAGTAACTTTTGATGTGATTTCTTCCTTTCCAGGATTGCCTTGTCAGCATCTTCGGTATACCATGAAATTTGGATTTTTCTTTCTTTGTGTCTCCTTGGCTTATTCAGGGTGATCTTCCATTTGCCCAAGGTTTGGTTCTTATTTTCAAACTTTTATTTTTTCTTGAATGATATTTTTGAGTTTCCATTCACACCACTGAAATTGTTTGATTTTGATTTATTTTTAAAACTTTTGTACATATTCTTTATGTACAAACGTGATATTCATTTATTTTTATTATTTTTTTCATGTTCAAAATGAAATCATCATATTCTGTTTTATATCTACTGCACACTGCTTGGAAAGTCCGCGTGGTTAGCCTGGTGGCTAAGCGCTTTGCAACCATGTGCTTGGGGAAGGAGTGTCCTGGGTTAGATTCCCGTCGCTGATGTGAGGAGCTTAAGGATCTTTCTCAGCCATAGCCAAGTTAGCCAGTCTTGGGCGTGGAAAGCAGGGTTTTCCCCCAGTTTATCTGGGGGTTTCATCCCGAAAGCAGGCAAACCGGCCCCGTGAACACATCCTCCTACAGCCATAAATACTTAACCCCCATGAGGAGACTCAACTTGACCCAATAGGGATGGGGGAGAAAAGGGAGGAAACTCCATATGAATAAATAAATAAAAAAAACTGCTTGGAAAGAAGTTAGTGGACACTCTTGTGGTCAAGATGCATTGTGCCATGTAACAAATTGCATGTTTGTAGCTGGCATAAATTAGAGGAATATGATGCTCCCAAGTCAGTGCAACTGTGTCCAGGAGAAATGGCTGCAAGAAGACAACTGAGTTTGAAAGAGGTATTGTGATAGGATGCCATGTTGCAGGCCTATCTGTTCAACATGTTGGGCCATTCCAGGTCAACAATCAGTGATACCATATTGAGATGGAAGTGCAAGGAGTCAACTGCAAGTGCTATCTGCAGTGGATAACCAACCACACTCATTGAACTTGACTGTAGACATTCACCAGGCATCCACTACAGTGGATGCCTGGTGAATGTCTGGTGAATTACCTTACCAAAGTGCATAATCCTAATTCTGAAATTCAGAGGTAGCAGTGTGATGGTATGATCCTGTTTTCCTGGTTTGGCCTTACACTGTTTGTAGTGCCACTAACATTGAACTCTTAGAGGTAGCTGAATATTCTGGACAATGCAATGCTTCCTACTTTGTGGCATTTCGAGAGAACTGACCATTGTCTCTTTCAGCAAAACAATTTACCGTATCATACAGCTGCTGCTGCTATAACTACATGGCTTGCGGACGTGAAAGTCAACACACTTGACTGGCCTCCACAGACCCCTGATCTCAACCCCATTGAACATTTATGGATGAATTGGAATATCAGATTAGGTCAAGGGACATCTGCCCCGCAACAGTCCAGGACCTCATTACATGCCTACTGGAAGAATGGACCAAAATTCCCATTGATCACTATCATATGCCTGTGGAAAGTATACGCTTTAGGATTGCTGCAGTCATTGCAGCAAAAGGAGATCCTACATCTTATTATTCCTCACACTATGATCAACTGACTTTTTTCCAAGCAGTGTGAGGAACATACATGACGATATTACCTTATGTACCAATTCACACGGAGAACTGATGCATAATAATCAATGAGTTAGTTTTTGTATCTTCTCTCCATGTAACGTAAAAATTTTCACATTTTTGTTGGAACACATTGTATTAGTAATGACTAGTCCATGTCCTGAACAGAAAGCTATAGCAGGTATTTACCATTATTATTAGCTTAGTCATTTTCCACAAACCTTTCTGTTACCACTGGTATTCATTTTGGCTCTGCTGTTAGATCTACAAGAACTGTTTTTTCTTCGTCAACTGCCTTTTGTAATAGATCATTCTTCATGTCTTAGTAGAACATTATGATAAATTCATTGTAATAGTTTCATCTAACTTATTTCTGATCCCTGGCATTTTGTAAATAAACTGCAATTCATTTTTGAATTTATAACTAGTACTACCCAAGCCACCTCTCAGCCCTGCCCCAGCATACACTCTCTCCCTCCCTAATTATGCAGTTTCCAGAATTTACTGAATCCTTTTCTATCCCCCCCCCCATTCTGTGAAAAATTTCCTCCATATTAACCTGGTAACAATCTTTACCAACTTAAATGTCTTGATCCGACTTCTCCTATTCACAAAACTTTGCAAATTGTATTTGCTCAATTTGTCTTCATATCCTACATTCCAAAGAGCAGTAATTACCTTAGCAATTGCTCTTTGGAATGTAGGAGCAGTTACTACCGTAGTCAGTCTTTTCTGGACCCTGTCTAATATGTTCCCATCACCAGGGCTCAACAATCGTACTCACCCATCACAAGTAGGTTTTGTCAGCTGGAAAGTTGCTGCACATAGGACAGAATACAATATTTTTTATTTAATTGAAAAAAAAAAACTTTTAAACAATTTCTAAGTAATTTTTTTTGCCCAGTCTAGTAAAAACAAGCAAACATTATTTTTACTGTTCTTTCTATTCTTATTATTTATTAACTTGTTCTTGAAATGGTTCTTATACAAGGGATTGTTCTCTAAACAGCGATAAAAGCACCACTGATCGCTTTATAGAATGTATTGAAGTTTTGGGAAATATTATTAAAATGGTTGGTGGGTGGGTAGATAGGTGACTCTAGGACTAGTACTTTTTTGTCATGTAGGATTTTGCTTGATTTGTCAAGCCCTGTTCATCACCATGAACATTAGGTGATCAAATCTGTGCACACTAATCCATATGAGAACTGATCAAGTCCTTATACAATGGAACATAACCTCTTTATTTCTGCATGTTAGGATTCTTTGCATCATTGCCACAACCTCACATCTTGTGCAATGTGACACCCGAACTTCAGGTCCTTGTCTCCTCAACCTCCTTCAAAATTTCTCACTAAGTGTATACTTTGCATCTCATTGTTACTTACCAAATTTTAGAACACTTTACAAACTAAATTGCTGGAGAGAGGGATAGGATGAGAGCAGGGGAAAACATCTGTGGTGAGATAAAGATTTAAGGAGCAAGAAAGTTGAAGGTTTTTTTGTGCAGTGGATAAGTGAGTGGATTGAATTTAAGATGCAATCTCACATCATAATGCCAGTATGAAATGAAGTACTTTAACATCTAGGGATAAGGAGGTGGTTGTGCCTCCTTATCCCTAGATGTTAAAGCACTGATCAGACCACACTTGAGCTATTGTGCTCACATTTGGTCTCTTGGTTTTCAGTGTGATGTGTGATAGAGAGAGAGAGTTTGTGATAGGAGGAAAAGAGGTGATATGATAGAGACATTTTAATGAGGGAATTTTATCAGATTCATCCAGATTGGATTATAAAAAGCGTAGAAGGTGAGAGGGAAAGAACCAGAGGCTATCCCTAGTAGTTGTATAAGATTTTTTTACATGGAGAATTGTCAGTGAATGGAATGCATAACAGGAACATGTTAATGTAGGGAGTGTTAAGGATTTTAAGATTCAGTATGATAGATTTGTTTCAGTTGAATGAACCTCCCATGATGAGTGTCAACTCCATAGAGAGTGTAATAATAATGGTGATGGTTATTGTAGCAATTAGGTATATGGACTTCTAGTGATGAATCTTTTGAATGGATGTGGGATCAATTTGTAATATAGATAATTTAGACAATTTTATAACAATTTCAGTTCAATTTTTATTTATTAATTAATGTTTTGCTTCAGTTGATTTTGTAAGATGGATTGTGTATCATTTTAAATTGGAGATGAATTTTCTTAATATCATGAAATTTTCAGTATTTCAGCTAATTCAGCAAAATTTATCCATGCAGGTAAGGCCATCATGATATCTGAAAGAATAAAGGACAGTTGAGTGATAATTTTCAGCCTACAAAACTAAGTGTAAATAGGTGTTGTTTTCAATCAGGATTTTTAAGCAATGTGGTTCCTGAAATTTTTGCTATTTTGGTTGCTACAAAAAGTACTCATGGATGGTAGTTACATTAAAGATTTTGATGACAGTATAGTATTCCGACTACATTGGCCAGGTCCACTAAAAACTATTCCCAGTGGTTTTGACTCTTTGGAACAGTCAGGTGTAAAGCATTATATGGTAAGTATAACTTACAAATTATGAGATGCTCTATTATTCCTTTTAGTAAGTTGCAAAATAAATATCTGGAATATTTGATATCAAAAGCATTTATTTCCAGCCTTGTCACCAGAGATGCAGTGATGTTATTGTTTTATGTAGGGATGTGTCGAACCATGAAGTGCTGAATACCAAATATTTCTCCGAAGGCAAAATCATAAAATGGCAAGAAACCTCATTTGATACCAAAGAAGTCCATAATACTAAGCATAAGCTTTCATTTTGGTGTTGTAAAATAAACAGATCAGTCCATATATATATATATATATATATATATATATATATATATATATATATATATATATATATATATATTAAAGGTGAGTTAACCGGTCTCGTACAGAGGTGAGGGTTTTTCTCCTGGTAACTCGCGTTTTCCGTCCCTCAAAACAGGCAAATCGGTCCCATGAACACCTATGGCTAGTCATAAAATATACTACGGCAAGGAAGGCAACAGGAAACCACCTTGCTCATAATCATCTCCCTAGCATAGTAGCATATAGCTACCCCCACCAGCCGTATGGCTGAGTGAACAGGATATATATATATATATATATATATATATATATATATATATACACACGGCTGGTGGGGGTAGCTATATGCGGCTATGCTAGGGAGATGATTATGAGCAAGGTGGTTTCCTGTTGCCTTCCTTGCCGTAGTATATTTTATGACTAGCCATAGGTGTTCATGGGACCGATTTGCCTGTTTTGAGGGACGGAAAACGTGAGTTACCAGGAGAAAAACCCTCACCTCTGTACGAGACCGGTTAACTCACCTTTAATCGAAAGAGACCAGATCAAGGTTACTCATGTCACTGATGGGAATCGAACCCAGGTCTTTCCAACCATAGGGCTTCGGGTATACTGACTGAGCTACAGAGGCTCTATATATAAAAATCATAACTTAGAAAGTTTTTCTTAAGTTGTTCAAGCTAAGGCAACTCCAATGCCGTGCCAAGGATTGTATTCTCATAAGCTCTCTGGTCTTTATTCAAAACTTCTTTCCGAGTTTCTGTGGGTGGGTGTATTTCTAGAATGATTGGGATTATAAAAAGAGTAGAAGGTGAGAGGAAGAAACTTAAACATTTCAAAAATTTACCAGAGAATTTATGACAACATAATCTTCTCATAAGCTCTCTAGTATATTTTCAAAACTAAGAAATGTATAAAGAAAAGATTCTTTCTACATTTTACCTATAAAATATGGATATATTAATCATATCGTCTATTGTGATATCTTACATTATGAAAAATGTAAGCCTTCCAGCTCTATACTTGAATATCTTATTATGTACCCATTGAGAGTTCACTTATGATTAATTTAACTTTCTGACATGGTTGTCTTGTAGTACTGAATGACAATGGTTAAATTCTAAACGAATAAGGTCTGGGGCACTAAAAGTAAGGATCATAAATCTACGTACTTTTATGATCATAAAAGCATGCCCCACATCTAGCCCATTAAGAATCTGAAGATCAATTAATTTTGGGCGATCTACAAAAGGACAATTATGCTTTGCAATATAATACGCAGTGCGAAACACATGGCATGTGATTTTGTGAGCTAAAGAGTTCTGTTCTTCTACAATGTCTCACAATGCATTCTCACTTCTAATAATTGCTTCTGCACTTTTGTGAAATTTCTATGTATGTGTATCTCTATGTTCGTAAATTTTCTTTCTGAGTTGCTTTTGTTGCCATTGTTTGAACCCTTTCCCTTTAATACATATTAATCCATTTATTCACTCTGATGCTAAGTGAATACCCTGATGTGAAGAACTTGCACCTAGGATCTGTACCACTGCACGTTATACACCCCAAGCCTTCGTCCTTACAAAATAACCAATTGTATTTACCTTTGAATGCTATCCACTGGTCGAGTGACCAGCAAGTCGGCAAATCTTTTCTTTCGTTCAACATATTAATATTAACGCATTGCAACTGATGGGAATCCTGTGTTTCTGTGGATTCGTTACATACTTCTTTCTCTTCAGAAACTACACACAAACTGTCATTACAAACTCATTTAGTATTATCACTGTCATTCGAGCTATTTTTCCATTTAAAGAAGGCACCAATGTACTTATCCATAGTTGAAATATAGGCTTACATAAACACATAATCGTGAAATTATGTGTTTATGTAAGCCTATTATAAAATATTACACTATTTTCTTTGTGCTTCTCACAGTCAGTCACGAGCTCGGATACACAACTTCTAATCTGCTGTTCTATTATTGGTTACTGACAGTGTTGCTAACCAGAAAAGACAAAATATTGCTGCAAGTCTGTCAAAATTTTGCTACATTATGCTGCAATAATGTTTGCTTGTTAATTGCTGCAAGATAACACATTACAGGAAGCTCAAAACCTTCCCATCCCTTTCATTATGCATCCGTAATCAGGTGACTGTTGATATTGACTTTATATACACATTGAAAACAGTAAACAATTGTCGAATAATAATGTAATTACTGTAAAGGGGAAAAAAGTCACAAAACAGAAAAATGTTCCTGGTCTGGGCCCAGTGCATAAAAGGTTCCAGGGCTGTTCCCTTGCTGAATTTTACCAGTGCTGAATGAGATTTTGTCTTCCACTTGTAGCTGTAAATTTTCAAACTTTAACAATTTGGTCTTGGATGAAAACCCATCAGTATCCAGGCAAAGGAAACCTAATCAATGTATAATAAAAGACAGATGTATAGGCTTCTAGATAAGTTCGTGTTGTTTAAATTAAAGCAGTGATTTTCAAAATTTTCTGACACCCACAATAAAAAATACATTTTACATCTTGACCTAACATGGACTCAGATAGTTATCAACAAGTTTTATATGGGTGAGCAATATCCCACAAGAAGAAAGTCACTAGTGGTATGCCTCAGGGGTTTATTTTATGGCCATTTCTGTTTAACCTGAATGTTTAATGATATTGGGGTAGATTTGAATGGGGATGTACAATTGTTTGTAGATGATACAAAGTTGGGACGAATTATGAGGAGTAGAGCAGATGTGGCTTTACAAGAAAACTTGAGTAGACTGAGTGAGTGGCACAGGAGTGGGGATGCAGGTCAATGTTGTGAAATGCAAGATTTTAAAATTTGGAAAACAAAAATGTGGTGTAGAATTTACTCTTGGTGTATTATATAGATATTGTTGGAGGTGGAGAAAAAAATAAGAAATCTTGG
This sequence comes from Typopeltis vanoorti, assembly GCF_054136105.1. NCBI lineage: Eukaryota > Metazoa > Arthropoda > Arachnida > Uropygi > Thelyphonidae > Typopeltis > Typopeltis vanoorti. The sequence continues at coordinate 132,275,559 of NC_143555.1, forward strand.
AGTGATTGTTGATAAGGATCTAAAATGCAGAGGACAAATTGCCAAAATTGTGAGTATAACACAAAGAATTCTGGCAATGATGCGGAGGACACTGATCTGTAGAAGTAAGGAGATTCTGGTTCTATTGTATAAGGCTCTGATTAGGCCATTGTGCACAGATTTGGTCACCTGGTTTTCAAAATGATGAAGAGATGTTGGAGAGGGGCCAGAAGTGATTTGACCAAAATCGTTTTTGATTTCTGGAATGTTGAATATGATGAAAGGTTGAGACGATGCAATTTGCAGAGTTTAATGGATAGGAGGAAGAGAGGTGATAAGATAGAAGTGTTCAAGTTAGTAATGGGTTGTTATAGGATTAACGTTGAAGAGGTTTTTTTATAAAATGGTGAGAGATTGGGGGAGAATGAGAGGTCATCCCTGGAAACTGTAAAGCAGGAGGGTGAGCAAGAAGCAGGTTTTTTGCATGGAGAGTTTGAATGATTGGAATGTATTACCTGAGAGAGAGAGAGAGAGGTGGTGTCTGCAGAGAATTTGGATGTGTCTGTAAGGCATGGTATGACAAAAGGGACCTCCTAGATCTGTGATGCCATTGGAGTTTTAGGATGATGATGATAATAATAATAATGCAAAACACGTGCACGCGCACACACAAAGGCTGAAAAGTGATACCCTGAGGGGAATGAGGTTATATAATATAGGCAGTGCATGGTGGAGCAAGCCTCTGAACACTTTCATAAATCAGTTTAATATGTGACCCATGTCAGATATTAAGCTGATAAGAATAGATATTATACTCTTTTTTAGCCAAAAAGCAAAAAAAAAGTAGTATATATCTTCTTATCAGTTAAATATCATTGGGAGAGAGAGGTCAGCTCTCTCCATTGGGAAGAAACGAAAGCATGTATATACTAAACTGAAACAGATGCTTCACAAAATGGTGTTTACTCACTACATGTAATTAAGTAAAATCAAAAGCATAAGAAACATGAATTTTATATTTAATTACATTATACAAAAAAAAAAAAAAAAACTCAATCTCAAAATAAGCAACTAAAACAAAATTTAGGAAATATTTTATTCAGTCCCAATGGTGTGCTTGCCATAAAAAAATAAAAATAAAAAATAGGATTAATTTTCATTCATAGGAATAAGCAGTTCTGCTCTCAATACCTATTATTTGGGAAGACAAATGAAAATGCAGTGAAATTTGGTCAATAAACAAACGAGATAAAGAATAAAAACAAGTGAAATGAGATTTATGAGAAGAACAGACCTTCAAAATACACATTATTAGACCAAAAAAGGAATTAAGACATTTTACTAAAAACAAAATCAGTAGAAGAAAAACTAAACAATTATAAATGAAAATGGATAGAATATGTAAACCAAATGGCCAACACCCGATATCCTAAACAAATACTAAAATATAAGCCATTTTTAAAGAGAAGGCAAAGTTGACATCAAGAAATGATGTTGGATGGATAATGAGACCAGAACAGACCAATATGGTCTATACCCATAATTAGTGTCATGATGATGACAAATAAAAATGTCCTTTCATAGCGATAAACATCCCTTCCCTCAACAGACAACATACTATGAATGCAAGAAAAACAAGTAGATTTATTGTATCACTAAATATAGTTTCTGCACAGTTAGTCTGTGTACTTGATAATATATAACAATTAGTGTAAATTGGAGACATCTTTACTTTCCATAAAGATAAACAACTTTCCTCCCACAGACACTATACACTGCTTGTAAAAAAGTCAATGGATACCATAATGTGAGGAACAAACAGTGATGGTTTTCACCTTAAGATTTAGGACCTTCTTTCTCTTCGATGACTGCAGCAATCCTACGGGCATACTTTCATCAAGTGTGCGATTGCAATCAATGGGAATTTTGGACCGTTTTTCCTGTAGACATGTGATGAGGTTTTGGACTTGTTGTGGGGGGCAGACATCCCTTGACCTCTCCCAATGCTCCAGTTCATACCACAAATGTTCAGTAGGATTGAGATCAGGCTTTGTGGAGGCCAGTCAAGTGTGGTGATGTTCGTCTCCATAAACCACGCAGTTATAGCAGTGGAAGCCTTATGACCCCATGTATTGTCTTGCTGAAAGAGACAATGGTCAGTTCCATCGAAACACCATAAACTAGGAAACATTGCATTGTCCGTTTTTTTTGGCATCCCTGTTTGTGGCACCACAAACAGAGGTCTGAGGCCAAACCAGGAAAATCAGGATCATACCATTACACTGCTACCTCTGAATTTCATAGATGGGATTATGCACTTTGGTAAGAGATGCTCATTGGGCATCCAACACATTTGCACTTGTCCATCTGCTGGGTAGAGGGTGGAGTGTGATTCATCACTCCTTAAGCTTCCATGTCTCACTGTACACGTTCTTTGCACCACTGATGTTGATGAAGCTGTGTTGGTTTGGGTAATGTTCACATTCTGTTCTTGTAAGCATGTTATCCTCTGTCAACCATGTTTCTCTGACATCAATTATTCATGTGCTGATTAACTGTATCAAGGCTACAAACTCTACACCCTTATTACTAATACTCCTTGCATTGCATATAAGCATCATCATCATAATGCCAATTACAGGTATAGACCATATTTGTCTGTTCCAGTCTCATTATCCATCCAGTATCTTTTTTTGAGGTCTACCTTGCCTTCTCTTTCCAATTGGCTTATATTTTAGTATTTGTTTTAATATTAGTCTGTTTAGGATATCAGGTGTTGGCCATTTGGTTTACATGTTCTATCCATTTTTTTTATAATTGTTTAGTGTTTCTTCTATTGATTTTTGCTTTTAGTTCTTTTAAAATATTTTCGTTCCTTTTTTGGTCTAATAATTTGTATTTTGCAGTTCTTCTCAAGTTCCCCCTTTCCTTTTCGCAATTCCTTATCCCATCATTAGTAATTTGACTCTGTTGATCCCATTGAGCCTATCCATGCATTCTTATCTTGTCTTCCTTTGTCCCTTATCTCACAATTTTGGTATCTTACATTTGAAGTCCCACCGTCTTGTTTCCATTTCCCTGACTGGCTACACACGCTCGCCTCCTTTCATTGACAGTCTACCCAGCTTCTCACTTTTGCTCTTACTCAAATGCAGACTGTAGCAGCTCTCTCTCCCACCTTCAAATATATCCCACACATCCACTAAGAGTGCAGAAGAAGTCCTCTCTTCTTCTGCACTCTAGCTATCATGCTATTTGTGATTATTGTTCTCTTCAGCTCTCCATTATCATATTATTATTATTATGGGCAACTCCAGGGAGTCTTTAGACGCATCGAGGGAGGCCCCAAATCATGTTCATCACAACTATTCGACATTCATACAGTATCTATCATACCTCACCTTAAACTCATTCACTGTCACAGCATCCACCACAGACTCTGGCAACCCATTCCACTCATTCACCACTCTAAAAGTAAAGAACCCAGCTCTAACACCCTTACTAACCACACTTTTGCCCAGCTTTCATGGATGTCCCCCTAGTCCTCCCACAACCAGCCCTGTTCTCAAAAATATATTCTGAATTAATTTTATAGAAACCCTTCAGTAATTTGAATGTCTTAATCATATCTCCCCTCCTCCGCCTATCAACCAATTTCTGCAAACCACAAATCCTCAACCTGTTCTCATAAGGTTCATTCCACAGACCTGCTATCATCTTGGTCACTCGCCTCTGAATCCTCTCCACCTCCTCCCCATCAAGAAGAAGCCTAGGTGACCAAATCTGGACACAGTAGTCGAGATGGAGTCTTATCAAGGCTCGATACAGAGGAACAATAACCTGCTTGTCAACGTATTCTTCAGCAACCAAGTGATTTGATGAGCTGATTTGGCCACTTTTGCAATGTGCCCCCTAAACTTCAACTCCTTATCCACCAACACTCCTAAATCTCGTGCCTCATCGATTTCCTGGAGTACAGTTCCACCTATGTAGTAAACTGCTGCTAATCTTTTCACCCCAAAATGTATAACCTTACATTTTGCCACATTAAATTGACATCCATTCTCCTTAGCCCAGACCTCCAATCTATCCAAATCATCCTGCAAAATTTTGACATCATCTGCATTCACTATTGCCCTACCCAACTTTGCACCATCTGCAAACAAATGAACCGCTCCTCTCAGATCCTTTCCTATATCATTAATGAACAAATTAAACAGCAGTGGTCCAAGAACAGATCCTTGTGGCACACCACTAGTCACAGGCCGTCTTGTGGACTCTACTCCTGAATCAACCACTCTCTGATATCTCTCCGTCAACCACCCTCCTATCCATCTCACTAACCCTATATCCATCTCCATATGCTGCATTTTACTGATTAGAATTCCATGTGGTATCCTGTCAAAGGCCTTAGCAAGGTCCAGTAGAATCGCTGTAAACCCATTACCCTTATCCAGTTCAGTCGTCACTGTGTTATAATACGTGAGCAAGTTACTGAGGCACGATGTACCCTTCACAAAACCATGCTGTCCCCGATACAGTATCCCATTTTCATCTATCCAATCTTGTATTTTCCTCTTGACAATTTTCTCCAAGACCTTGATAACGATTTCTGTTATGCTGATTGGCCGGTAATTTTCAACAGCAGCCTTGGAACCACCTTTATGCAGTGGAACTATTTTTCCCTCTTTCCACCCCCTTGTGACTGACCCGAACCCGAGGCTCAAATTAAACAAAATGGTCAAGGGCACTGACAATTCTTTATCCACTTCACGTACGACACGAGCTGGTATACCATCCAATCCCACAGATGTATTGATATTGAGGTTCTGTAATAGACTATTTACCTCTACTTAATTCATCACAATTCTAGTATAAGCTGTTGGTTCTTCCATTCCTGCAATGTCACCACCTGGATGATATACTCTTGCAAAGTACTCGCTCAGTAATTCCACTATATCGACTGATTCGGTTACCTCCCTACCCTCATCATTTTTTAACATCATTCCGCTATGAACATTTTTCCTTTTACTTGCAACATATTGAAAAAACTGTTTGGGATTCTCTTTAGCCTGCATGCCCAATTTTCTTTCATAATCCGCTTTTTGCTTTTCTTACCACACTTGTTACCTTCCTGGTCTGAGCTTTATACTGTTCCTGCACCTGCTGGTCACCTTTCTCCTTAAATTCCCTCCACAACTGTTTCTTTTTTTGCAGCTCAAGCTTAATAGTGTTATTCATCCATTTAACCCCTACTTGATTTATTATTCGGACTCTTGGTATACAGTCAATCATTGCCTCCTGCAAACACTTCTTAACCACCTTCCATGCACTATCAATCCAGCCCTTGCAGTTTTACATGCCATGGCACTGAGCCAAGCACACTCCTAAGTTTGTGATACTTACCAGCCCGGTAATTCCACATGTACCCTGTCTTAATTGTAAATTCCACTACTTTAGCCACCTCCCAAGTCATGACCTTATGATCACTCTCACCAATTGGTGGCAACATGGTCATGTTCGTTACAGCCACATTCTCAGATGCAATTACCAGGTCAAGCACTCTCTGCCCCCTAGTATTTTCCACTACATGCTGTCACAGATAGTTGTCCCTTAATAACCGCATAAAATCCAATTCCTTCCTCCCATGTGCCCTCTCCTCCTTCCAGTCAATGTTACCATAATTGAAATCACCCATAATAATTACCGTCCTTCCACTCATTTCTTCTATTTACCTATGCATACTATCCCCACCATCTATTCCATCACCTGGTCTATAGCAGCACCCAATTGTATATTTTGTTCTGCTAGACTCTATTTCACACCAAATAGCCTCAAATGTGCTCTTTTCTCTATCCTGCAGTTCAACTTCTATACTCCTTGGCTGCAACTCATCAGCTATCATCAATAACACTTCTCCCCTTTTTATTCTCCCTGTCACTCCTGAACACGCTATACCCGTCGCATTCAATCCCACTAGCTTTATCATCTTCTGTCAGCCATGTTTCACTAATACCAACAACCTGTGGTCTGGAAGTGCCAACCAAGGCCCAAAACTCTTCTTTCTTGTTACTAATATTCCTGGCATTAGTGTACATGAATTGCAGAAGCCCAATAGTTTCATCCCTAGTTTGATGCCTTATACTAACTATCCCATTCTGATTACTCATTCATACACTCAACTGCCTCCCTAATGTCTGCATATCTACCCCCCCCCCTTAATAAATCTAGTTTCCCTGAGTCTGTACATCCACTTCATTCATCAACACTTTTTCAAGCCTCCATAACCAAATCCATTCAAATGTAACCCATCCATCTTATATAAATCCTTTCGCCCATCGAACTGACTCCACATCACTTTCCATGCATAACCCACACATAAAGTCATATCTTTGTAGCCCACTCATAATTCTGCCACTTGCACTCTTTCACTTCTGAAATCAGAATTTTTAGCTTATTATACTGATTACACTGTTCGTGAGTCAAATAGCCCTGGATTATTACTGTTCTTTCTTTCATTACTGATCAGCATTCATTGTGTAGTTATGGAGACAAACTACTGTTTCTACTACCCCATAGCTAACTTTTATGTGGAACATCTTGAGCTACAAGTTCTAAATTCAACTGCTCTAGAACCTAAAGATTGGCTAAGATATCTCAACGACATATTTACTATTTGGCCTCATGGCTTCCAAGCTTTAAACAATTTCCTAAGCCATTTGGACAAACAGCAGCTTTAGTTCACCAACTGAAATTGCAAACAATAATACTTTGTCAGGGGCTTAATGGAGTGAAACAGCACTGAAAAATGATTAAAAATATTATTTAATTCTTCCAATATTTTGTCTGTCATTGAGACATCGCCAGGGAGTACAATATGAGACTTGTAAAACACACACACACAAGGCAAGATAAAACTAAATGAAACATGTGGATGAAACACTAGTCCTAATTAGGTAGGGTATCCTCTATGGGCAACTGTTGGTGGTCTAGGATGTAAACTGGGAACTCAAAGTGATTAGTGTTTCCCATATTTTGTGAAGCTTAACGCAACCATATTTATTTAAATCAGGTTGATTTCTGAGAGCAGCCTCAGATTCTAAAAATAGACTTTCTCTTTTAAATTTACTTCAATGTAGCATGGTGGTCTTTTTCCAGTTGCTTCTATGAGCTATATCTAAAGCATGGTCTGCCAGGCCAATTGACCATAGTCATGACTGCAGATGTATTTTTTTGTTCTTCCATGTAGATGTTGGCTGATCTTCCTGCTATTCATGGTAGGCCAACTTGCAGGAACTGGGCATTTTATATACTCCAGGCACAAAGAGAGAGAGAGAGAGAGAGAGAGCTGATCTTTAGTGAAATGTATAAGTATAGCAAGCTTTTGGCTTGTTCACATCCCTAATTGCCAGCAGTTGCCCCCACCTAGTTAGGACTCTAGTCTTTTGTCCCCATGTTTCACTTAGTTTTGTGTTGTGTGTGTGCTACAAGTCTCATAATGTACTCTCCGATTTCTCAGTGACCGAGACAAAATATTGGAAAAATGAAATGATATTTTTAATCCTTTCTCAATGCTGTTTCACTCAGTTAAACCTCTAACATGAGTTTCTCCCAGCACTTAAACCATAACACATGGAATTATACACTTCATTATCTAGAGAGACATTCCCTCAGGCTGTCCATGCTTCACTGTTTATTATAAACCTTTACACAGTGGCCAGTACTGACATCCAGTACATACAGACTCCACCACAAACCAACCTAAAAATTAAGGATATTAGCACCCTCAAAAATAAAGCTCTAGTAATTTGCTCAGATAAGCCAGCTCTGAAAAACAAGTTTGAAATAATTAACAAAACAAGCATAAATGATTTATATATTAGATACAGAAACTATTATTATGGGGTACTCCATGGAGTCCTTTGGACTCGTTGAGGGGGAAGCCCTAAACATCATACCAGGCACTATCTAATATTCATGCAGTATCTGTCATACTTTGCTTTGAACTTATTTACAGTTAACCCCCCCCCCCCTCAACAGACTCTGGCAACCTATTCCACTCCATCACTCTCAAAGCAAAAAATTTATTCCTGACATCCTTGTTAACTACACTCTTGCTGTTTCTAAGGGTGGTCCCTTCTCTTCTTCTTCCATCTGCCAGACTTGTTCTGAAAAATTTCCTTTGTATTAATCATGTAAAAATCCTTTAGTAATTTGCATGTCTCAATCATATCGCCCATTTTCTGCCTGTCAACTAGTTTCTTTAATCCACCAATCTTCAACCTGTCCTCATAAGTTTATTCCATAGACCTGCTACCATCCTGATCACTTGTCTCTGGATCTTCTCCTTCTCCTCATCCCCAAGAAACCAAACATTTCCAAATTCTTAGACAGTACGTGGCATCGTGGCCTGCTCAATAAATTGCCACCCTTTTGTAATTGGGTAGCTAGCTTTCTCTCTGGTCATTCTCTGCAAGTCATGGTAGATGGCTCTCCCTCTTTGAGCTTCACCATCAATGCTGGAGTGCCTCAAGACTCTGTCCTATCACCTACTCCCTTTCTCCTGTTCATAAATGACCTACTTACAATCAATTCTAATCCTATCCATAGCTTTGCTAACGATAGTACTCTTCACTCATCTTACTCATTTGACCAACCATGCAGTACTTTGACATTCCAGGCTAGCTACAAGATCTAAAATGAGTGCCCTAAACATTGATCTTCATACTATCCTTCAATGAGGTGAGGTGAGGATGAAGGTGAGGATGAATTGGTAGCATTGAACATGACAAGGTCATGTTCAATGCTACCAAAACACAGTATTGCCTACTCTCTCAGGAGATCTCAGCTCACCTATCCTTACCCTCAGTAACGCACCAATCACCAAGATCAGATCTCTTTACTTGGACTGGCATTTACCTCCAGCCTCTCCTGGCATAAATACACCACATCAATAACCTCCTCAGCATCCAAGAAACTTGGCATTTTCTTTCGTTCAAAAAGCTATTTTACACCATACCAACTCCTAACTATATACAAATCCCAAATCTGTCCATGCTTAGAATACTGCTCACATTTTTGGGGTGGTTCACCTAAAAATTTCCTTAAAATCCTTGATGCTGTCAGAGATAAACAATTAGCTTCACTGATGATCCTTGTCTTACATATTCACATCAACCTATCTCACAAATGCAGTGTTTCAGCACTGTGTCTATTCTGTTCATTAAGTACTTCCATGGTCACTTCTCCAGTGAATTGGCAATTATCATTCCTTCACTTTCAGTTGCACCTGTTAATACAGGAGCACAGCTACCTAGCATCCCTTTACTGTGCAACTGCAAATGCACCGAATCTACTTCTCTTCTTCCTCTTTTATTCTGTCCACCTCTGTCTCCTCTTTACAGAATGAAGTATTCCCAAACAATTACAAAATGCATCTCTTAGAAATTTATTGATGATTTTTCTTTTTTATCTCAGGCCTCATCTGCATCCCACACATGGCACTGATGTGCTAATAGGTCTCTTCACTCGTGTTTGGGATCAATATAAATAAAAAAAAAAACTATTACCTTTATCCAGCTCAACTGTCGCTGTATTACAAAACATAAGCAAGTTTTGGGGGGTAACATAGTTTCCCGCCATATAGCATCCCATTTCTGTCTGTTAATTCCTGTATTTTGCTCTGGACCAACTTCTCCAGCAGTACTTTGACTATGCCTCTTGATATGCTGATCAGTTGGTAATTAGCTTCATCAGTCTTGGAGCATCCTTTATGCAATAGAACTGTTTTCCCCTCTTTCCAGCTCCTTGGGACTAACTCATTGCTGAGACTTTGATAAAACAACTAGGTCAAAGACACTGCCATTTCCATAGCACCTTCACCTAAAACTCAAGCTGGTATACGATTGTACCTTCAGTTCATGTACCTCAGTTTCCATATAAGCCTTTGCCTCTCTTGTTGCTGCAGTGTCTCCACCTGGATGATATGCTCTTTCAGAGTGTTCACTTAGTAATTGTACTATTTCATCTGATTCAATTATCTCCCTACCATTTATGCAATAGAACTGTTTTCCCCTCTTTCCAGCTCCTTGGGACTAACTCATTGCTGAGACTTAGATAAAACAACTAGGTCAAAGACACTGCCATTTCCATAGCACCTTCACCTAAAACTCAAGCTGGTATACGATTGTACCTTCAGTTCATGTACCTCAGTTTCCATATAAGCCTTTGCCTCTCTTGTTGCTGCAGTGTCTCCACCTGGATGATATGCTCTTTCAGAGTGTTCACTTAGTAATTGTACTATTTCATCTGATTCAATTATCTCCCTACCATCAGCATTCATTAAAATCATTCTGCCATAAACATTCTTCCTTTTACTTGCAACATACTGAAAGAACTCTTAGGGATTATCTTTGACCTGCACTCTTAATTTCCTTTCTACTCTGCTTTTGCCTTTCTTTCCACTCTGGTTATCCTTCTGGCCTGTGCTTATACTGCTTATGTGCCTGCTGGGTTACCTTTCTCCTTGAATTTTCTCCACAATTTTTCTTCTTCTTTTTTTTTTTTTTTTGTAGTTACAGCTTAATCATGGTATTCATCCATTTAACTCTCAATTGATTTATTCTCCTAACTAGGTATTTAATCTATTACTTCCCTCAAACACTCATTTACTACTACTTCTCATGAACTATCAACACCCAGCTCTTGCAATTTCAAATGCCATGGCACTGATCCAAACAATCTCTTAAGCTTATGATACTCACCCCCTTGTAATTCCACATATATCCCTCTTAACTGAAAATATCACACACTCATAGGTCAAAACCATATGATCACTCTCACCATCTGGTGGCATTGTGGTCACATTGGTTATAGACAAATTCTCTGCTGCAATTACTAGATCTAGTACATTCTAGATCTAGTAACTGCATCAGAGAATGCTGCCTCAGGTAATTATTACTTGGTAACTGGATAAATTCCATTTTCTTTTCTCCCTGGGTAGAGTTCTGTTTATGGACTGAGAATCAATGATTCTCAGTCCATAAACAGAACTTAAAAATAACAGGACTGTAGGAGACTAAACCATAACCATATAGAGTTCTTTGTAATGAGTTTGATTCAAAAGACAATAAAAGCAATATAAATAATATATTGACAGGACAATCCAATCCAGTCTATTGTTGGATAAAGAAAGGGGAGGTGTTTGATCTTGAAATTAATGTCTCCCTAGATTTTGGATAAATTTATTGCTATATTTCTTGAGGTTGGAAGAATGTTTTAAAGCTGCTGCTGATTCCAAAAATAGTTTCTCTGACTTATGACTTCTGTATAATACTTCCTTTTCATTTAATCTGTGTGAAGGTGTCCAAGGCATGGCCTGCTAGCCCCAATCAAGGCAGATGACAACAGTTCTTGTTTGTTGATAGTAAGTCGAGTCACAAGTACAGGGTGCTTTCTTGAGAAAGGTTGTCCTTAGCTGATATTTAAGCACTTTGCATATCTTTTCAGATGTGCTCTGAATACATGGGTTAGTAGCAGCTTTGCTGTAGTCTTGGGTATTAGGAAAGGGAGGAATTTGATGGGACATTCACTAATTTCTCTGGTTTCTGGGGATAATAGCCATTGATTAAAAAAAAAAAAAAAAAAAAAAAAAAAAGTCTGGCCAAGGTAGATGAGTTCAGTGTTAATAGCAGTATCATTGGAACAGGTAACTGTGGCTTTCTGACAATTATACTATCATCCAGCCCAACATATTGTTGAGCTGGATGATAGTATAATTGTTTGTGCAGCTTCAGAGATGTTGAAAACTGTCCAGTGGTTTGAGTGTGGCTGTGTTGAGTGCTTAAGGCTGTAAGTTTTCTTTGTAGTAATTGGCCAAAGGGGAGTAAAGGGTGAACCCATGACTGTCCTGTCTAGTTTGTATATTCTTTCTCTCAATGTGAAATAATCAGTATGCACTATAAATTTGAATAATTGAAATATATGTAGGGAGAAAGATGGGACTTTATTAAATTGAGAGTTGCATTTAATGGTACATTAGTAAATAGTGAAGTAATAAGCTAATCTTTATGTCTGAACTTTTTAGAATATGATTTTTTAATATACTTTAAGTGAGCAGAATTTTAAAAAGGATGAAGAAATTACCTGTGAGGAGACTAGTGATTTAGCCAAATGTTGTATGTAGGACTGTTTGATATCAGTAGTTGGATATAGAGGTAGATCTTGTTTGTGAATTTTTGGTATTCCATATATTCTGGGTGCTTTACATGAAAAGGCTTAAGTTTAACAGTTTCTTTGGACCAAGAAGTGATTTTTTTATTTTTTTTTTAATAATTTAAGAAATATATTATTTTGTGTATTAGTAGGATCATAATCTATGATTTTGTAAAAGAATGTAAACCATTTCATGTAAAGCACCAAGTGCTTTCATTACCACAGTAGCATTCATTACCTTTGTTTGCTTTGGTCATAATAATATTCTTGTTATTATATATATACAGGGTGTTCGGGATAAATTTGACAGTTTCGTAAGGAAAAAGAAAATCTTCTTTGTATCTATTAAATTTAATGAATTGACAAAAAAACATTACAGGCAGAGTTATTACAATACTATCAACAAGATTTACTCAAAATAACCACCATTAGCATCGATCACAGCTTCAATTCTGCTTCGGAACCTCGAACAAGCTGATGCTACAGTCTCCCTGGGAAGGGCCGCAAAAACTGTTTTAATTTTATCCATTAACTGGGCTTTTGTATTACTGGAAGTGCGATTGGTGTCTTTTTCAACTGCGCCCCATACAAAATAATCCATGGGGTTAAGGTCTGGGGAGTTTGGAGGCCAAACATTTGGACTGGTGAAGTCGTAGAAATTTTCAGACAACCATTTTTGACTTTTCCCAGAGGTGTGGCAAGGGGCCGAATCCTGCTGCCATACATACGGCCTACCATTGGCTACCCTTGTTATCCAGGGCTTGACTACAGTTAGCAACTCCACGAACAAAGCCCGAATTCCAATGCCAGGGTTCTTCAACACCTGTTCCTGCAGATTTGCGAGGAATTCTGCTGTACGAACGCAATCAGATCGTCTGCTAGGGATCTTTCTTCTTGCTACATCCTCGTAGTCACCATTGCAAGTCTCTAGTTCATGCCTGATTGTTTTTACTGTATTCAGGGAGCATTGGGCAGCAGTCGTAATATCCTTATTTTGATGGTGGGCACGAATCATCATGATACAAGTTATTCTCTTCCATGATTCAGGTGGGTTCCAGCTATCCATCCTTTCTGACATCTTGTATATGAATGAAGAAGGGTCCAAACTTTTAAATGAAGAGAAGTGTGTGTTAATACATGTAACTTACGGAAAAATATAATTAATTATAAATATGTCAAATTTATCCCGAACACCCTGTATATATATATATTAGGGTTACCAAGTAATTTTATACACTTGATTATTTTACTCCTAATCCCAAGTAAGCAAACAGTTAAGTTTGCGCCTGAACGTAATTCAAGTCTAAAGGTGCAACACCAGGGCAACTCATTGTAAAAGTGGGTAAAGCTCTGATCACTATTCTTAGTATTTTCCATAATGTAAAGCACATCTCACTAAGAGATGTATACTGCAATACATTATGGGTGGGGTCAATACCCAGACCGGTTTCAACCTTTTTTGAGGTCTCCTCAGTGAGTAGCTAGACCCTAAATATACCAAGGTTTTAGTAATACAGAGCCTTATCAACTTTACCTATACAAGTTGCTACAAGGTGTTTTTATTTTGAATAAGAATCTCTGGAGGAGATATAGATGTAAATAAGTTTTTTTTACCTTTTGGTAATGTATTACTTGGGATTAGGAGTCAAATAACTAAGTTTATAAAATTACTTGGTAATCCCCTAATATACATTACCCAAGGTAAAAAAAACTTTTTTACATCTCTATCTCCTCCAGAGATTCTTATTCAAAATAAAAACACTAGCAACTTGTATAGGTAAAGTTGATAAGGCTCTGTATTACTAAAACCTTGGTATTTAGGGTCTAGCTACTCACTGAGGAGACCTCAAAAAAGGGTTGAAACCAGTCTGGGTAGTGACCCCACCCATAATGTATTGCAGTATACATCTCTTAGTGAGATGTGCTTTACATTATGGAAAATACTAAGAATAGTGATCAGAGCTTTACCCACCTTTACAATGAGTTGCCCTGGTATTGTACCACGTTTAGACTTGAACTACGTTCAGGCGCAAACTTACCTGTTTGCTTACTTGGGATTAGGTGAAAAATAACCAAGTTTATAAAATTACTTGGTAACCCTAATATACATTACCCAAGGTAAAAAAACTTATTTACTTATATATATATATAGTTCTTTGCTATAATTTCTTTTACTGGCACATTGTTTTTGGATTTGATTAGGATGTTAGCTACTTCCAGTTGAATGCTGTTGGTTATAACTAGAGGAATCTATAATAAGTGGTATATTCACTACTTAGTAGATGCCATTATTTCTACTTTTGGAACTTATCTAGGTGTAATGCAAAGTTATGACTGACTTAATGTATTGACAGCTTCTTTCATTAGAACTACTGATAAGTTTGATGTGATCCCGATGTAATTGTGGTCATCCTATTGTACTATGATGTCGAAGGATTTCAAATTTCGTCTAGTGCTGGCTTTTAACTCTGAATTCTTTATCTCTGCCATGGTTTCAGAGATAAGGAGGAAGGACTGCTCACAGTTCAAGATATAAAATATTACAGTTTGTTGCATAGCACATTGATAGCAACATTTATTTTTGATAGCTTCTTATGAGTAGCCATGATTTATGCATGTATTAGCACTAGATTTAACCCATTTGTAAATACCTTAGACATTGGCTGAATGAAACTTAGTTTTAATTTTGATAAAGATCAGGATGCCATGGAAATATGGCTATATCAGTTTACCAGAAATCTGGGAGGTGGTCATTTTAAAGTCAAATTGAATACTTGTTAAACTTCCTTTATCTAATAATAGATAGTGCCAATTAGGACTTCAATTCTTTGTGTTGTCCATTTTACAATTTAAACTGTTCTCTAAACCAGCAAAATATCAGCAACTAAGTAAATACATTTTCTTATTATTTTGAATTGAATTTTGAATCTTATTATCTTGTGTTGTGAATTAAAATGGTTTATTAAAAACAAAACGCAACATGAACTGCGAACACATAAGCCTTCCTTTTTTACTTATGTAATCCCTAACCAGTAGTAACTGACGTAGTTTCACTGGCATACAATACATTTATCTTTAATTATACTATTCTTGCTGGAGGTTGAGCAAATTTCAGCGCTGACCAACCTTGTGTCCCTGTGTGTGTATTTTCTTTATTACCTTGATATACAAGTTTAAATTTCGAAATTATGATTACCTTTATATAAAGGTTGAAACTATTTTATTCTAATTAAAGTAAGTGCTCTAACATAGTAGTTTGTCTTCATAATTCTACAAAGTGAATGCTGATCGCTCTGTACTGTGAAAGAAAGAATAATAAACAGTAAATTTCTTGATGTGAGACCACCATATGAATAGTCACTGTAATCCACAGTTGATTCCTTAACATACATAACCAGTATGTAATGGAAAAGTTGCAAAAACATCCTTCTATTGCTGCATTTGATATGCATATAACTTCAAGGCTTGATCATTAAATTGCCTTCAGTCTACCTTCCACTCTATGTAATTAGGTAGCCAGCTTTCTCTGTAGTTAGCTGCACATCATGATGAGTGGTTTCCTCTCCTTGAACTTCTTTATCAATGTAGGAGTTCTCTGGTGTTTTGTTTTATCATCTACCCTTTTTCTTCTGATGGGGAGAAAAAGCATATCTTGATCGTTGTCAATTCTAGCAAGAGATAGGCTTCTCTTTTTCTCTCACAGTAAGGAACCCAGCTCGCCTACATTAACTCTCAGTAACACATCAATCACCAAATAGGAACATCTTCCTCTCCTGACATTTACTTCTAACCTCCTTGCATAAATACATCACATCATTAGCTTCCTTAATATTCATGTAGCTGGCATTATTTTCCACTCAAAATTCTGCTTTTTGGCCATCCATTTACTGACTCTGTACAAATTCCAAATCAATCCATTCTTAAAATACTGTTCATGTGTTTTTGATGGTGCACCTAAAATCCCCCTAAACTTCTTGATGCTGTCTGGAGGAGAAAGCAATTCCATTGATAAATGTACCCTTCCTTAATGACTCACTTCAACTATTATCTTATAGATGTGCTGTTTCTGCTCTATTTTTTCTTTTCTTTTCTGTACTTCCACAGACACTGCTTCACTGAACTGGAATCCATCATTTCACTTTCCATTAGACCTATTAAATGCAAGCTCATCATCTCTTTTCACTCCAGCTGCAGACATGCAGAACATGCTTCTACCCTTCTCCTCTGGAATAGCCTTCCTCATGAAGTGTTCCCAGTAACTATGACCTACACTTCAAGAAAAATGCCAACAGGTTTCACTCAACCTCACAACATTAAAGACTGTAGATTTTTTTTTTTTTTAGATACTAGACTTTCATCATCATCATGCATATCAAGGATTTAGGCCTAGCGTGGCCTGTTCCGGCCTTAGAAGTCATCGTTGAATCTTTTAAGAGGACGTCCTGGTTTTTTTTCCCTAATGGCTTGTACTTTAAGGATTATTTTGGTAATCTTTCTATTTTCATTCTTTGAATGTGTTCCATCCATTTATATTTATATTTTTTAATTTTTTTTCTATTACTGATTTTTGGTTTAATTCTTTCATAATTTCTTCGTTTCTTTTGTGATCAAATAGAGTATGCTTTGCAGTTTTTCTCATAAACTTCATTTCTGCTGTTGTTAATCTTTATTTGTCTTTTTGTTTTATTGCCCAGATTTCACTTCCATACAGTAAGACTGGTAGGGCTAATGTATTGTTCACTTTTAGTCTGGTTTGTTTTTGAACTAGCTTTGGTTTAAATATAGAGTTAATTACACCTGTTATTTTTAAATATTTTGCAATTTTTAGGTTTTTATCTTTTTCATTTTCATATGTGATCATACATCCTAGGTAGTTAAATGAATTCACCTGTTCTAAGATCTTGTTATCTGTTACTATTTTAGTTCTTACTGGATCTTGTCCTTTAAAGGCCATAGTTTTTTTTATTTTTCTGTTGATATTATCATATCATAATCTTTGGATATCTCATTTAGATCTAAAATAGCTTTCTGTATGTCTTCAGAATTTGTAATTATTATTTGGTCATTGGCAAAAAGGAGAGTGTTTAAGTTCACAGTAGGAGAAAGTTTAATACCTTGATGGAAATTTTTATTCCATTTTATTATTATTTCATTTAGGTAAATATTAAAAAGAGTTGCTGAGTGGGGCTTTGTCAGACCCCTTGTTTTATCTCTCTCATATATGATATTCATGATTTAAATTTATTTGTATTTGATTATTTTCATATATACTTATGATAACTTTTAGGATATTATTTGGTATTTGTATTTCTTTTAATATGTTAAATAAACTTCTTTTAACTTTGTCAAATGCTTTTTCAAAGTCAATAAATGCAATATGTATTTCTAAATTGCATTCTTTTCTTTTCTCTATTATTAATTTTAGGCAAAAGGTCTGGTCTATACATGATCGTCCTTTTCTAAATCCATTCTGTACTTCTAAAATAAAGTTTTCGGAATATTTCATTAATCTAATTAAAATTAATACATGTATTAACCACAGTGAAAATTATTTAATTGTAAATATTTCATCCTAAGTATCTTAGGACATCATCAGTACAGTCGTTTTAAATAACAATAGGAATAACATACAGTTAGAGCGCATGATTACAATAGAATCTCATTAAACGTGCATAACGTGCTACAGAAGTAAAAAAAAAAAAAATTTAACACTGGATTTCTGCTCAGGACATGGACTAGTTATTACTAACACCATGTTCAAACATAAAAATGTGCACAAATTCACATGGAGAGAAGAGGCTAGGAATAAGAAAAGTCTCATTGACTATGTTATTGTTGATAGTGATGTTTTCTCCCTGGTGCAGGACACCAGAGTGTACAGAGGATTTGAAATTGGAAGTGATCACTATTTAGACTTGAGCAGGATAAAATTGAATTTCATATTGAAAAGAATAACATGTTAGAAAGTTTTAAAGCAAATAAAAGTTGAGCAGCACTCAGATGTGAACTGTAGACTAAAATACACAAAGATTATTGATGAAAAAATGAAAGAGTTTGAGAACAGGAACCAAACCTTAGAGATTCAGTGGCAAGCTTTCAAGAAAACACTGATTGATTCAGCCAGAGAGGCATGTGGTGAGGTTGTCTGCAAGGATAGAAAAATCAGAACTCCCTGGTGGACACAGGAAGTTAAAGTGGCAGTGAAGGAAAAGAAGAAAACATATCAAAAGTTCCTGGCAAATAAGTCAGCTTGTGCTCTTAGAGAATATAGAGACAAATGCAAGAATGCTAAACACTGTGTAAAATTAGCTAAACAAAAGTCATGGCAGGACTTTGGGAAGAATATAGAAAATAAATATCAAGAAGGTGGCAAAATATTCTGGAGGTTGTTGAAGAAGCTTAGGAATGGAGGAAAGAGTGCTGTAAAAGGAGTTAGAGATGATACAGGTGACATGAAAACTGGAATAAAAGATATCCTTGAAGTATGGAGTAATTACTTTGAAAAACTGCTAAATGAAGCAAGCAGTGATGATAGCACAGTGGTAAAAAACACTGACCAGGCATGCAGGCAGGAATACATATCCATACTTGAAGTAGAAAAAGCCATCAAAGGCTTGAAATGTGGAAAGGCAGCTGGAGTAGATGATATTCGACCAGAAATGCTGAAGTATGGTGGTATAAGAGTCTTACAGTGGCTGCACTGCATAGTTCAGAAAGCCTGGACAGAGGGACGAATTCCCGATGATTGGAGTAGAGCTCTCATAGTACCCATATATAAAAAGGGAAATAAAACTGAATGTGAGAATTACAGAGGTATTTCCCTACCGAGCGTTCCTGGCAAAATCTATGCAAGTATACTTGAGAAACGGTTGAGAAGAATTGTGGAAGAAAAGCTTGGTGAAGAACAAGCTGGATTCAGGCCAAACAGAGGCTGTCAGGATCAGATCTTCACTTTACGACAAATAGTCGAGAAAGCATGGGAATATAACAAAGATCTGTATTTAAGTTTTGTCGATTTGGAAAAGGCATATGATAAGGTGCCAAGAGAGAAGCTATTCAATACACTGCAGTTATATGGTGTCAATGGGGCATTATATCAAGCAATACTTAGTCTTTATTTGATTTGTAAATCAGCAGTTAGGATTGAAGGAAGTACAGGAAGATGGTTTAATGTTAAATCTGGTATGAGACAAGGATGTACATTATCCCTTCTGTTATTCATTATCTATATGGATCATATTATGAAGGAAAGTGGTATTAAACCTGATATCAAAATTGGAGATGTTATACTTCTAAATAAATCTGCTACAAGTCTGCAAGATTCTCTGACTAAATTGAATAACTGTTGTAATAGATATGGTATGAAGGTCAGCAATGAAAAGACAAAGACAATGAAAATAGGCAGAATCATTGAAAATGTCAAATGTGTTGTGAATGGAGAACCTGTGGAACAAGTAAAACATTTCAGCTACTTAGGCACGATTTTTACTGAAGATGGTAAATTAAATATGGAAATAGACAACAGAATCAGCAAAGCTGGTATGGTGGGAAGTCAATTGAATAAATTCATATGGAATAAGAGAGAAATTAGTCAGAACAATAAATTAGCTGTATACAAGACAGTGTTCAAACCAGTTTTAACTTATGGATCTGAGAGCTGGGTCAGAAGTAAAACACTTGACCAAAGACTAGAGACCGCAGATATGAGAGTCATGCAGAAAGATTAGAGGCGTGAACAGATGGCATCAATGGCAATATCATATTAAAAATGAGGATATTATGAAGGACCTTGACATTGTCAGCATCCAGGAATGCGTTAGCAGAGCTAATCTCAGGTGGTATGGCCATTTAAACAGAATGGGCGAGGAAAGATTAGCAAAACAAGTGTTCTCTGCCAGGTTGGCAGGAAAACGACCCAGAGGAAGACCAAGATATTGGTGGATTGATATGGTACAAAGTGCCTTAGACGATAGAAATATAAGATCTGATAATGTTGGAGTCTTGACAAGTAACAGACTGATTTGGAGGAAAATTGTAGATAGGAAGTTAGTAATGATATAATTTTTTCATGTAGTACTATCATATCCTGTACACCCCTTGTGGGTACATGGCAGGAATTTGATGATGATGATGATGATATATATATATATATATATATATTATATATATATATATATATATATATATATAGATAAATAGATAGATTTTTTTTTTTTAAATCGAATAACTAGAAACCTAGAAAAATGAAAACAAAGTTTATTAGCACAACTAGTTTCAGCTTGTATCAGCCTCCTTTGGGTGCACATTAAAAAAGAAATAACCATTTAAGTCCGCGCGGTTAGCCTAGTGGCTATGCGCTTCACAACCATATGCCTGGGGAAGGAGTGTCCTAGGTTCGATTCCCATCGGTGACGTGAGGAGCTGAAGGATCTTCCTCAGCCATAGCCAATTTAGCCAGTCTTGGGCGTGGGCAGCAGGGTTTTTTCCCCAGTTTATTCTGGGGTTTTTCATCCCGCAAAGCAGGAAAACTGGCCTTGAGAACTTAACACTACAGGCCATGGGATACACCGGGGCATAGGACTTGACCACCTTATCCTGTAAACGGAGTGAGGTCCGATGATCAATGGACTCTCGACACCGCAAGGTAAAAGAGGGTATAAAGGAGATGAGAATATTTAACACAAATTTGTATGACAATTTCCCATACTTTAGGAATAGTAAGAACGTCGTTGCGGTCTAAGTTTGGTCTGTGTAGTAGGGCTTCGGAACTTTCTTTGTATAAATGTTCATGTTTATATAAAGATCTATGTAAATGGATATAATCCATTTACATAGTGACTGATGATTCAAAAAATCATCAGTCACTTCTCCACACCTCAAACCAGACAGGAAGAAGTCCATAGGATTCCCATACCTTACGTTAAAGGCATTTCAGAACATCTTTCTAAAATTATGAAGAAATACAATTTTGCCACTACTTACAAACCTATTAACCAAATCTACAACTTGTTACCTTCTCCTAAGGACAAACTCTCACCTTTGATGTTGCCTGGCGTTTATGAGATTCCATGCTCATGCAAATTATCTTACTTTGGACAGACAGGTAGGTCTGTTCAGAAACACATCTCGGAACATCAAGACCACATTCGTCTTTTTAAACCCCAGAAATCTGGCCTCTCTCAACACGGAATTGAAAATCCAAACCATAGGATCCATTGGGAAAAGTCTAAACTTTTACATAGAACTTTATATAAACATGAACGTTTATACAAAGAAAGTTCTGAAGCCCTACTACACAGACCAAACTTAAACCGCAACGACGTTCTTACTATTCCTAAAGTATGGGAAATTGTCATACAAAATTGTGTTAAATAATTTTTTTTTTTTTTTTTAATGAGATTCTATTGTAATCATGCACCCTAACTATATGTTATTCCTATTATTGTTTAAAACTACTGTACTGATGATGTCCTAAGATACTTAGGATGAAATATTTACAATTAAATAATTTTCACTGTGGTTAATACGTGTGTTTCTTTTAATTATGATCACACCACAGGTTTTGTTATTTTAAAAAAAAAAAAAAAATTTCATTAGTTTGCTTATATATTTTGTAACAGGAATTTAGTATACTTATACCTCTATAGTTTTTAGGATCATCTCTACTACCTTTTTTTAAAGATAGGAATCACAATTGCTTTTTTCCATTCTATTGGTGGGGTTACCAGTTGAAAAAATTTTATTTAAAAATAATAGGAGTCTTTCTTTGAATCTTGTTCCTGCATATTTATATAGCTTATCTTCTCCAGGTGATTTTCCTTTTCTTGTTTCTTTCAGGCTGATTTCTAATTCTTCTTTAGTTATTTCCTTTTCATTTTCATTAATTGTTTGCCAGTTGTCATTTTTAAAATATTTGTCTGTCCACAGTTCTGTGTAGAAATTTAGAAATTCTTCTAATTTCAATTTGGTGTTTAATTTTATGTTTTCTTTAGTATCTGCATTTAAGTGTTTAAAAATCTTATATACATTAGGTCTTATTTTATGTAAATCATGTTCTAAATTAGAAACAAATTTGTTCCATGATTCTCTGTCTTTTTCTGACTTCTCTTTTAGCTATAGCTCTTATTCTTTTATATTCTATTTCATCTTCTAATCTTTTACTGCTTAACCATTTATGATAGGCTTCTTTTTTCATTTTGATTATTTCTTTGATTATATCATCCCATATATTCAATTTTTTTCCTTTTCATTAAATTTTTTGGTCTTTCATTTGCTGCTGCATTTAGTATTGTTTTTATATTAAGCCATTCTATTTCTTCATTTTGTTTTATTTTATCTAGATATTGGTTAATTCTTTGTTCATATAGCCATTGTATATTTGTGTCATTTAATAGTCTAGTTTTATAAACAAATGTTTTAAATTTTCTTTCTGTTCTTGTTACTTGTAACCATTTAGGTGGTAATCTTAATTTTATTTTAATGAAGAAGTGGTCACTACTTATTTCATATCTTCTGTGAACTCTAACATCTAACAAAAAATTTGTCTTTTCGTTTAAGATAAAATAATCCGATATTGATTTCCATTCTCTTACTGCCCAAGTATATTTATGTATGTCTTTATGTTTATAGAAAGAATTCATTATTTTTTGGTTATTATAAACTACAACAAAGTCGATCAATTTTTTACCATTCCTGTTTAGAGTATGTTCACCATGTATTCCTATATTATTATTAATTTTTGCATTTAAAGGCAGATAACAAAGAGGGTTTCAGGACTGTACCATGTTAGTTATGAGGATCAGCTAAGGGAATATGGACTGCGGAGTTTGGTGGATAGAAGGAGGAGAGGTGATATGATTGAGACTTTTAAACTGTTGAGAGGTGGTTACAGGGTTGACACTGGGGAGTTCTTTCGCTTGGTTGAACACCGGGAAGGAGTGATGACGAGGCCATCCCTGGAAGTTATGAAAGGAAATTGTTTGCAAGAGGATGAGGAGTTATTTCTTTGCATGGAGGGTGGTTGAACCATGTAATGCATTGCCTGATGGAATGGTGAGAGTGAGAACGGTCAATGAGTTTAAGGCGTAGTATGATAGACTTTGTGTTTCTAGATAGTGTTTCTTAGGAAGGACCTCCATGGAGTCTTTTGACTCCATGGAGGCCTGAATAATAATAATTACCTAATCATTTTTATTTATTTTATTATATATATTTTGTAGCTGATTATAAAATTCAATATTATCCTGTTCTCTTCCTTCTTCTGGGGCATATAAACCAATTATTGTTAAATAACCTCTATCTATTTTTATTCTTGTTTCTATTATTCTTTCATTCCATAATTTATAATGTTTTAACTGTTTTGAAAGGGAGTTATGAATCCAAATCATGACTTCTGCTTGTGCTCTTTGGTGTCTGTCAACTCCACTGTATATCACATTAAAATTTTCGGTTCTCATGTTTCCTTTTAATTTCTTTTTTGTTTCATTGTACTGCTATTTTAAAATTTCTTTCATTTAATATTTGGTCTAATTCTATTTCTTTATTTGCTATTCTATTTTGTATTATATTTTGTCGTTTCTATTTTCGTTTTATCTTTTTCTGTCAGCTTAAAAGTAGAATTATGTTCTCCATTTCAGGTGACTAGCCTGACGATGGATAGTTCAGTGGTTGGGCTGCTACCTTAAGGCTTTCGAACTAGTCTTCTTCCAAATTTAAATCCATAGGAGGAATAGGGTATATTGAAGGGGAAAGAGTAGATTATAGTAGAATTATAGTAAAGGTTTATAGAGGGGACATAGTTATAAGCTATAATTATAAATTATAGGTATAATTCGAGATTTTAGATTCAAAAAATTAGATTCTAGATTTTTTTCTGAAAAATGTAGAGTTTATGCCTCTCTCTTTTTACATAACAAATAGTTACAATTTAGACAAATGATATTTATCATCATCATCATAACACTAATTATGGATAGAGACCATATTGGGGTCTGTTCCGGTCTCATCTGTCTAATATCCTTTTTTGAGGTCTACCTGGCTTTCTCTTTCCATTTTGGCTTATATTTTATTATTTGTTTAGGATACCAAGTGTTGGCCATTCGGTTTGCATGTTCTATCCATTTTTGTTTATAATTGTTTAGTTTTTCTTCTATTGATTTTGTTTTTAGTTCTTTTAAAATATCTTTGTTCCATTTTTGGTCTAATAATGTGTATTTTACAGTTCTTCTCATAAATCTCATTTCACTTGTTTTTATTCTTTTTTATCTTGTTTGTTTATTGTCCAAATTTCGCTGCCATATAATAATATGAGCACTGCTAAAGTATTGTATATTTTCAAGCGTGTTTCTTTTTGTACTATATTTGGATTGAGTGTTTTGTTTATCAGGCTTATAATCCGTAAAATTTTGAAGTTTTTAATTTTGTCTTTTTCTCCTTCATATTTCACATCCAAGATAACTGAAAGTATTTATCTGTTTTATTATTTTATTATTAATAACTATTTTACTTCTAACTGGAGTTTGTCTACAAAAAGCCATTGTTTTAGCTTTATCTATTACTATAATGTTTAAATTATATATTGCTCTTTGTAAATTGTCTTCCTTATCTGATATTATTACCTGATCATCTGCAAATAATAGCGTATTTGTTTTGTTATTCCAAGAAATTTCTATACTTGGGTTGTTTAAGGTGTTCCACTGTATTAATATTTCATTAATATAAATATTGAAAAGTGTTGGAGACAGAGGACATCCCTGTCTTACTCCTTGGTTTATAGATTGGTTTTCAGACATTTTTTGATTTATTTTTATTTCATTATCTTTGTATATATTCAATATTGCATGTAGTAGAATATTAGGTATATTTATTCTTTTTATAAGATACTGTTTTATTTTAAATTTTTTGAAGAGTATTAATAACATAAATGAAATGTGTGCTATTTTGATTATGCATTTACAGAAAGACAGCAAAATATTTTTGTTCATTTTTAATGCATTAATTTTTAGGACCACCAAGAAGATAATTCACTTTGGATGACTTCAGCTGATAACGAAAAATATCACTGCATGCTACCAGTCATTTATTCAACTGAAAATGTAAGAATAAAATTATTTCATAAACAGATTATAGTTCAATTTTTTTGAAATTACTTCATATTTTTATTATTTCAGAAATTTTACTTTTTTTTTCTGTAATAAATATAAAAAAAAAAAAGAGTTATCTCAGGAGTGATTTTAAAGACCATAACAGAGGACTCTTGTAATGGCACTTGGAAAGTTCAAGCTTGCCTATTGCCCAAATTATCCTATCTGTGTGCACTAACTAGATTTACAGTATGATTGCTCTTGAAGCTGTTTGTACAAACTTTACTCAAAACTGGTACAAGCTTTGAGGCTTCTTCTTCTTCTCTCTTCCATCATTTATGTGAATGATGATGAGGCCGAATGAACTCTTTCCACTTCTGTCTGTTCTGGGAGAGTCCGAACAATTCTGTCCATTTTGGTGTCGCTTGTTGTGATTTGGTTTTCAGGTCCTCTTTTATTTTGTCTATCCATCTAATTCTGGGCTGTCCTTTGGATCTTTTACCTTCCATCATTGTATTCAGAGCTTTAGATGGTAGTCTTTCTGTTCCCATTCTGGTCACATGGCCAAACCATCGCAGTCTTCTTTCTTGGATTTTGTCTATTATTGTTATTTCTTGTTTTAGTTGTTTCCTTATGTCTTCTTTTCTTAGTCGATCCAGCAGAGAGACTCCAAGTAATCTTCTTAGCCAACCCATTTTAGTAACTAAATATTTTTTCTCTTCAGCCTTTTTGAGATTCCAGCATTCACTTCCATACAGGAGTATTGGGAGGACCATTGTTTCATAGATTATTACTTTTGTTACTTGTTTGATGTCTCTTGACTTCCATATTTTATTAAGTCATCCAAAAGTTTGGGATGCTTGACTGATTCGTACTCAATAACTCCTCCAAGGTAGGTGAAGTTTTCTACCTGCTCTAGATTCTTACTATCAATTTCAATTTTCAGATTTGTGCTTCTTTTTCCTATTTGCATAATTTTTGTTTTGTCTATATTTATGTTTAATCCAGATGTTATACACTCCTCCTTTATTTTATCAGAAATTCATTGTAGATTTTCTTCTGTGCTTGCAAGCTATGCAATGTCATCTGCAGATTTTAAATTTGTCACATTTTTCCCATATATTTTGATCCCAGTCTTCATTGTTTAAGGCCTTATTGGATGCTTCCTCCAATGTAAGATTGAACAGGTCTGGTGACAGATTGCATCCCTGTCTTACTCCGCTCTCTGTATGGAACCATTTGGTTAAGCTGTCCTCCACTCGTACTGCACTTTTAGATTTCTCATACAGATTCTTTATTATTTTTATGGTTTTGTTGGGAATTCCAAATTCTTCCATAGTTTTCCATAGTTCTCTTTTACGGATTGAATCAAATGCCTGACGAAAGTCTATGAAATTTATGTAGCAACTTTGGTTGTACTCTAGTGTCTTTTCTATTAGCTGTCTTAAGGTGAATAGTTGATCAATTGTGCTTCGCCTGGTCTGAAACCAGCTTGTTCTTCTCCTAGTGCCAGTTCTATATATGGCTTAATTTGTTTTTGGTGTACTTCCATAAAAACCTTACTTGGAATACTGAGGAGGATAATTCCTCTGTAATTATTGCATTCTGTTTTATCTCCTTTTTTGTATATAGGAGTTATGACTGATTTGGTCCAATCAGTAGGCACTGTTTCGTTTTTGTAGATCCTTTCAAATAATGTTTTTAATGGTTCCAAAAGTTGTTCCTTTCCTGCTTTTAAGAATTCTGCATGTATTTGATCAATGCCAAGTACTTTCCTAGTTTTGAATTTTTCTATGCTGTGTGCTATTTCTTTGATAAAGATATTTGTTTCCTCTTCTATTTCAGTGGCTGGAATTGTAATATCCTGGGAGCTGTTTTTGTTATATAAATCTTTGAAATTCTTTCCATCTGACAATTTTTTTTTGTTTTACTTGCAATTAGTTGTCCCTCTTTGTTTTTGATCATTATAATTTTTGTTGTTCATGTCTTACTAATTTGGTCTATTTGTTTATATAATCCATGAAGGTTATTTTCTTTTGATAGCTTTTCTGCCATTTTGCATTTTTCTTCTAACCATTATTCTTGTCTCTTTTAACTAGTTTTCTAATTTCTCTGATTAATCTATTATATTCATTTCTGTTATAGTTCTGTTTTAGTTTCATGCTTTTCCTTTGATCGCTTAATCTTTTTACTTCATTCCACATCCAATCTTTTTTACTTTCTCTTTCTGTGTAACCCATTTTTTCTGCCGAATTTAATATTATTTCCTTTAATTTGCACCAATGTTCTTCGATGTTTATATTCTGTTTTGGTAGTTCCTTCAGGTTTTTATCTAGCTCTAGTTGATATTTTCTTAGAATATTGTTATCTTGTAGTTTTTTTACATTGTCTCCTTTTGACTCTAAATGTGCTTCCAGATTTTAACTTTATTCTTAGGTTTGCTAATACTAGCTTATGGTCTGATCCACATTCTGCAGAGAAGTATCTGTAGTTTAGGCTACTTGATTTCCATATTTGGTTTACAATAATATAGCCTTTGATATCCATGTCCATTTTCTTTGAGATTTTGGTTGTTTAAAGAGAGTGTTGGTTATTGTTAGTCTATTATTTGAGCAGAAGTTTAACAGTCTTTCGCAACGTTCATTGCTTTCTCCATATCCGAACTTTCCGATTACTCTTGGCTAGGTATCCCAGTCTTTGCCTACTTTTGCATGTAAGTCCCCCATTAGAATTAAGAGATCTTGACTTGATGTCTGTTGTACTGCTTTTTGTAAATTATATAGAACTCCTCAAAGTCTTCTTCTGATGATGTCGAAGTTGGTGAGTATACTTGAATAATAGTTAGTAATCTGATTGATGTTTTAAATCTTGCTTTAATTATCCTAGGTGAGATAGGATTGTAGGACAATAGAGAATTTTGAGCCTTTGGTTTTAATATAAGTGCTACTCCTTCTTAGTGTTTGTTGTCCTCCCTGCCTGAAGTTAAGATTTTGCACTGTCCATGGTGGAATTCTCCTTTTCCAGTCCATCTGGTTTCTCAGAGTCCACTTCCCATCAGTAGTTGTCTAATTCATGCAGTAGTGTTTGCCCTCTTCTGGATAGAATCAAGCAATCTTAGAGAGGATCTTGATGCACCACCCCAAATATGGAAGCAATATTTCATCACTGGGCAGATTTGGGCTCTGTATTGAGCAGTTTGTTCAGCTTTGAAAGTGGGAAGTAGTGTCTTATGCGAAAAAGTGCACCAAGTGTTTTGGCAACTGCAGAAGCTATAGTTGAAATGTGGTTGTGCCAGGATATCTCGATATTACTGAAGGTAAGGGGGTGTAATGTGAGCTCTTTGCAAGAAATCAGACAGAACTGAGTTTTGATGGCATTGAAGTTTGAGGTTGTGCTTGCCCCATTGGGATATTGCTAGGAGATCAGAGTTCAGGTCACTGACCGTGGTAAATCTTGAGGATTCTAATACTTGAACACTACAAGATTCGCTGAATGATAAGGAGGAATGGAGTGTACTATCATTGGCAAAGCTATGGATGGAATTGTAAGTCTGTGAGAGTAGGTCATTTATATACAAGAGGAAGAGAGTGGGCACTCCTGCATTGGTGGGGAAATTTGAGGAAAAAGTAAACTGTTCCTCCATGACATGTAGTGACCGACCAGTGAGAAAGTTGGCGATCCAGCTGCAGAGTGAGGAAAGCAGACCATAGGATGGCAATTTGTTTAGTAGACCCCTGTGCCAAACCTGATCAAATGCCTTTGAAATGTCAGGGGTAACTACATGAGTTTCTCCATATTTCTCCATGGCTTGAGTCCAGAGGTAAGTGGTGAAAGCAAGATCATCTGTAGATCATCAGTGGCAGGATCCATGCTGCTGGTCAGTGATTAGTCAGTATGACTGTAGGTGGTTCAAGAGTTGGTTGTTGATGACCTTCTCCATAATTTTAGAGAGAACAGAAGTGAGAGCAATTGGACGGTAGTTTGACAGCTGACTTTTATCACCTTTTTTTGGGATGGGTTGGATGTGGATCTGTTTCCATGTTGTAGGATAGATGCCAGTTAAATTGGATAGATTGAAGTGGCGATACAGGATAGGTGTTAATTCTGGGCCACAATTTTTTTAACACAATAGGTGGGATACCATCAAGACCAGATGCCTTGTTTATGTCCAGGGACATTGATAAGGAATTGGAAGAGAAGAGTGATGCCAGTAAGTTGTCCTTGTCTTTAGGTGAGTTAATTTCAGTACCAGCTAGATGTGAGAGTGGTGGAAACCTGGGTGGCCTTGGTAAGGGACCAGAAAGAGTAACTGCCATTGGGTAGCAGATGAGTTTATGGCATTTGGCCCTTTCAAAGTCTGACTTGGACTTGGTGATGATTCTTTTACAACTGTAGTGAGCTGCAGTGTGAGCAGCTACAGTTTTGGTCTTGAACCATTTGTGATATGCAGAGGTTTTATCTTTCACAGCATTGTCACACTTTTTTTGAGAACTAAGGCTGAGAATTTAGAATGGAACAAAGGATGAAAGCTTTCATTCCTATGATGATGATTTCTGTTATTTGGCTCAGCAAGTGTTTGGAACTGAAACTGTATTTAGATCACGGGAAGGAGGAATAGAAGTCATGGAGTTTCTCCCGGTTGGCACCCTTGTAGTGCCAAAGAACATGAGACTGTGAACTGGGTGGGTGAAGGTTTTTCTGAAGCCTTGAAGTTAGATGCAAATCAAATGCTCTGGCCAAGTCAAGAATAGAAGGATATTTTTGCAACTTTTCCATTATATACTGGTTATGTATGTTAAGGAATCAACTGTGGATTACTGTGACTGTTCATATGGTGGGTCTCAAAGCATCAAGAAATTGACTGTTTATTATTCTTTCTTTTACAGTACAGATCAGCATTCACTTTGTAGAATTATGAAGACAAATTACTATTTTAGAGCACTTACTTTAATTAGAATAAAATAGTTTCAACCTTTATATAAAGGTAATCATAATTTCAAAGTTTAAACCTGTATATCAAGGTAATAAAGTAAATACACACACAGGGACACAAGCTTTGTCAGCACTGATATTTGCTCAACCTCCAGCTGTGTCACTGGTATACAATATATTAAAGATAAATGTATTGTATACCAGTGAAACTACGTCAGTTGCTACTGGTTATGGAATTACATAAGTAAAAAAGGAAGGCTTATGTTTTGGCAGTTCATGTTGCATTTTGTTTTTAATAAACCGTTTTAATTTGCAACACAAGACAAAATAATAAGAAAATGTATTTACTTAGTTGCTGATATTTTGCTGGCTTAGGGAACAGTTTAAAATTGTAAAATGGACAACACAAAGAACTGAAGTCCTAATTGGCACCATCTATTGTTAAATAAAGGAAGTTTAACAAGTATTCAATTTGACTTTAAAATGACCATCTCCCATATGCATCTGAACATTGAAAGAACAAGGATGAGCTGGTAGTTCAGAACTTAGCCAGCCATATTGTATTCTGTATTGGCTTAAACCAAAAAACAAAATTATAATGTCTTGCTGGCTGGGACATTGTATATTTCAAATAAGAGCTATGCTGTTTTTGGTTGGAAATCAAGGCAAACAGTAAAATGTTAAGTACTAGAACAAACTGAACAGATTAATTCAAGATTAACGTCATAACACAAGATATTTCATTTGACAAGTAGTAGTTTCAGCTGACAGAAGAACCTGAGAAGGATCATGTCAACATAGTGTTACCTAGACAAAGGCTAATATGTGAAATTTAGCTAAATAATGTATGTTATATTTATGCAATAGTAAACAGGAAGCGAAGGAGGAGCTATAGTATTGTATTCACCACTAAACACAGTTAATCTTCTTGAATGTTGACAGTTTCATGCAGTGATGTGGGTAAATTTATAATTGGGAAAAATTGCACAAGGCTTATTTATGACAGTTTTCACAGAAGGTTCTAAGAAAGAGCTGAAGAAATTTTTTGAAGAATCAGTAGAGATTTGACAAAAAAAAAAAGCTGTTCCATGTTGATTTAAACAGCAGAGTAGGAAATTCATTTTAGGCATACAGAAATTTGAGAGAATTTGGAGAAAAAGGCAAATCTGCTAATAATGGGAAATATCCATGACTTATTTTTCATAGTATTAACAACACCACACATTTTTACCACAAAGATGTTTTATTAATGCTTATCGCTGATTTTCAACTCGGCATCATCAGAGCACAACACACTTGTACACATGACAGTGAGTGAAACAATATAATTGCAAAAGACAAAAGATCTAAAGTCCTATTTTTGGCACCCTCTAATAAAAAAAAAAAAAAAAAAAAAAAAAAAAAAAACCAGCTATGCAGGAGTTTTTCTTAGGATAACCATCTCCCAATTACTCTGCCTCCCCTAATACACAAGAATACAACATGACCACCATTTCTATTCCCTATTTCAGAGGTACATCGGAAAAGATAGCCAAAGTATTGTTGAAACATGGCACTTTCAAACCTCATGTCAAGCTGGCAACTCTGATCCACTCGCTTAAGGATAAGCTTCACTCTTTAGCACACCCAGGAGTGTATGAAGTTCCTTGTGACTGTGACTTGGCCTATTATGGGCAAACAGGAAGATCAGTGAACATCCACCTGGAGGAACATGAAAAGTACATTCGCTACTCTTACTATGGCAAGTCGGGACTGGCAGACCACGCTTTGGACACTCCTTCACACAGGATTAGATGGAGGAAAACACGTGCTATTTAGGAGTCGTTATAGATCTGAAAGATTATTTTTTGAGTCAGCAATGGCTTTGAAGAATTCTCCCAACCTTAACAAATATGGTTGCATTAATTTGCCAAAAATTTGGGTGACAGTTATCCTAAGAAAAACTCCTGCATAGTTTTTTTTTTTTTTTTTTTTTTAGAGGGTGCCAAAAATAGGACTTTAGATCTTTTGTCTTTTGCAATTATATTGTTTCACTCACTCACTGTCATGTGTACAAGTGTGTTGTGCTCTGATTGTTGGATCCTATTTCATCTTAACCTATACTTTGGATCCGTCAATTTGTCACTACAATGTTCTTAAACAAAATAAAATAAGTTGCCAGTTGATTTCTAATCCAAATATAGAGAAAATTTGTATTTATTGACTGTGCCACTCTATATCTAAATTAGTCAAAGAATTAAAGTAAAACCAACTCTCAACTATTTCCTTTTTATGTGTTGTTATTATGTATACAGGCCGAGTTTATTTAACTTATTTAATTCACCCGCTTTGGTTAGATTATTTTATGAATGGTGCAGAAAAAGAGATTCAGGCAAAGTACAACTTTAGATCAATAATACAAACATTTAATATAGGCTTACAAATCATACACTTTAGTTTAAATCACTGAATAAGGTGTTATGAGCATTTTAGCTCATCTGGTAATATAGTCATATAATTTCAGGTAATGGTTAATCTGTTGTCTGAAATACAGCTTTTACAAAATTCAATTAACCATTTGAAAAAAAGTTTAATGTCATAAGTTCCTTAGTAACCAACTACATTAATATCTTATAGTTACTTAAGTTTCAAATACAATATGAGGGCGGCAATACTTCACAAGTATACACTCTTAAATCCACACTCCAGCTATTCTCCGCAAAAGTTACTGTTAATGTAGGGATATTTTAGGAAGAAACACACGCATATCTCTGCATAGGAGTAACAAAGTTGGTTAATTCTTACCGGTAATTTTCCTTGTTCATCTACTTATGTACAGATACCTTTCATAACTGTATTCACTTAAAACAATTAACAGCACTCATTAAAAACAAAACAAATCCTCTTAGTAATAACTGAATAAATTAATCGTCGCAATTCACATAGTTAAAAGGTTCTTGCTTGGAGCAAAATGCTTGTACTATCTTTGACATCACTTGACCAATTCAGTATTCTACCAATAACTCATGAACTAAGGTAACAAGCAGTAATTCTTTAACTTGAAGTTTTTATGCACAGTTGCCTATTCTTCCAGCATTTAATTAATCTTTCAGGCACTATATCTCTTAGCACAGCTATCGTTTAAATTTTACTTTGCTGCCTCTACTTATTCTCTTAGTTGCTCCATGCTATTCTTCAAGTTTCTGTGTGTCCCTGAAGGTCGGTCTTGAGTCAAAATCCAAACTAAATTATCGCTAGTCATCCAGTTGCTACTTTGCTATCTTCTGTTACTTTTGTTGTTCTGCAAGCAACTTACTAGCTAACTCGCTCCTCAACTAGTAGACCTTAGTGAGCTACTTGACTCACTCGCCGAATCGCTGTTATCTCTCTACTCCTTATCTCACTCTGATTCCCCCGAATGAATTGTTTTGTCTATTCTTCGCTTATATATTCCTTCTTCCTGCCGAAATTATTCTCATGCTTTACTTCTATTAAAATCCTTTTCCAGCCCTTCAATACCAATCTGCCACGCTCTGTTCTAAACTCGTGCTCATTATCTTACATACGTCTCCATGACAACTGAAACAAAATATAATAAAACTGAGGCATTGCACAACGTTATACCTCTACATACAGGAACAAATAAGGAATATTTACATTTCGATTAATATGCAGTTAAAATGTTGAATACAAATTCTTATAATATTAACATAGCAATAAATAAAATAAACTCAATAATATTTTAATACAGAGTCCTTTCACTATTATTATATGTCCTTGATTAATTATTTAATTATTAATAGAACTTAAAGGTAGTTACACGAGTATTAATTTATAAACAAGTGATTTACATTAAATAATAATTACAAGTCTAGCTTATGTGATGGAAGATCATGTTGGATTCTGAAGTAAATATTAATGACTCAAATCTCTATATATTCAGAATCCAATATGATGATGCTGAGTTGAAAATCAGCGAAATATAAGCGTTAATAAAACATCTTTGTGGTAAAAGTGTGTGGTGTTGTTAATACCGTGAAAAATAAGTCATGAATAACCATCAACACCTAAGCTTATCTGTTCGGGAAATATCTTCTGAATTTTGTTCAGGACATGGACTAGTTCTCACTAACACCATGTTCCAGCATAAAGATATTGCAGGTTCATATGGAGAGAACACACAACTTCACACATGGTACTGATGTGCTGTAGGTTCTCTTAACCTCTTGTGTGTGTGAGCAATTTTTTTTTTTTTTTTTTTTTTAAATGACTGCTGGTTCAGTATACAAGAATATAAAGAGGATTCGAAATAAGAAGTGATCATCATTTTAATTTTGAGTAGCATAAAAATATCATATTAAAAATATATACAAATTAAAAAAAAATGAATCAATCAGCCTTCTGAGATGAACTGTAAACTCAAACATTATTGGAAGAAAAAAAAAGTTTTTAAAACAAGAACAAAACTTTGGAGTCTCAGTGGCAAATTCCTTGATTCAGCCAAAGAAGCATATGATGAGGTTGTTTGTAAGTATAGACAAATCTGAACTTCATGATGGGCTTGCAGTGGTTAGATCTCCTCTTTTGAAAAAGAAGAAAGAATATTAAATTTCTAGAAAGTAAACCAGCATATGCCCTGAGAGAATATAAAGAAAAATGTAAAGAGGCTGTTGAAAGTTTCTTCCCCTTGGTTAGACTGTAAATTAAAGATGCCAAGAAATTATATTCTTGGTTTAATCCTTTATCTAAACTTAAGCAAACAAAGTTTGCACGTGAAGTATCTTCATGACTAGGCTACTTGTAGAGGCTAATGACTTCACATCAATTGCCATAGTGTCCCATAATGCAAAGCACACACCCTTTCAGATGTGTATAATATTGTTATTATGGGAAGAGCCACTATCCCAACCGGCTTCGACATTTATTGAGGTCTTGTTAGTGGGAGCCAGACTCAGAAGAGATAACATGGTTGAAGTAATGCATTATGCAGTATCTTCATAAATAGCCCATTTGTGAAGATACTGCACACATAAACTTTGTTTGCTTACACTGGATAAAGAATTAAACCAAGAATATTATTTCTTGACATCTTTAATTTATAGTCTACTTTCAACATCCATCTCTAATCCAGAGTATTTTAATAATAAGTTGATACACCTGTTCACTACTTGTACATATCTTTTGATATGTACAAGTAGTGAACTGATGATGATGATGTTTATTAATGTTTATCTCTGGGCTTGCTTCTTAGTGTTCTGCTCAGTGGTGGACTTTTGTCTGTCACTGAGTGGAGCCAACCACTGAGTTTCCTGTTCTGGAGTGATTCAAGTCAGGAGTGAGTAGTGATCCTTTAGGGTCACTTAGTGAGATTTTAGACTGATCTTGTAGGTCACTCAGAGTTTTTGGAGAGATATCTCTGAGATATCTCAGTAATGGTCGAAACAGGCCTTTCCCACAATGCATAGTATTGTGGGAAATATTATACATGTCCAAAAGGGCATGTGCTTTGCATTATGGAATACAGAGGCAGTTGATGTGAAGTCATTAGCCTCTATATACAAGTAATCTGGTCCTGGTCATGAAGCTACTTCATGCTCAAACTTTGTTTGCACAAACTTGGATAAATGATTAAACCAAGAATATAATTTCTTGGCATCTTTAATTGTTAATGTAAAGAAGCTAATGTGATAAACTAGCTAAACAAAAATAAGGGAATTGGTAAGAATATAGAAGATAAGTATCAGAAAGGTGGCAAAATATTTGGCGACAATATTTGGCAGTGAGTCTATAGCAGATAGCAAGCCACTGAATAGTAGTAAAGAGTAGAAAGAATAATATTAATATATAATAGTAGTAAGAGGGTGCCGGGAGTCCATTGCGGTGTCGTTACAGTCACTTTGGCATTTGTTTCCTCCATCCTCTCCATAATGTTTCCCAGATATGGTCCATTGATCTACAATGCAACGTTCAGTGTGAGAGTTTTCACTGCCACCTGGTTGGTGTAGATGATGAAGGTAGTTTTGGTTGGTGGAGTAGTGGAGATGGAGACTTGTCGAGTGGGTGCCCTCCCTCAATGAGTCTTTGGACTCCCTGGAGGTGTTACGTAATAATAATAATTTGCTGGCCTGGTTGGCTGAGTGGTTAGTTTATCTGCTCTCCAGCCAAAAGGCTGCGGGTTCGAATCCTGCCATGGCATTGTTGTTTGTGATTGTCTGTGAAATTAGTGGTGGTGGTCGGTAGTAGATGATGAAGGTAGTTGCAGTTAGTGGAGTGGTGGAGATGCAGAGCTATAAAGTAGGTGACCTCCCTCATTGAATCTTTGGACTCCCTGGAGGTGTTATGTAATAATAATAATAATAAAAAAAAATTTTTTTTTAATTTTCACTTTCGTGATATTTCTATATTTTTACCAATTACCATGATTTTTTTAGCTTCTTTTACATATATATTACATTCTTTACATTTTTCTCTGTATTCTCTCTCTCTCTCTCTCTTACTCTCAAGTATATATAAAAGTAATATATATAAACTGCAATACACCTTTTAGGTCCATGGTGATATTCCAGTTTGTGTACTAAATTTGTATTGACTCTCATTCAAATTCACTATACGAGTGACTACATTCAGCATTTTTAGTCATTCTAACACTTTAAGGATGCCCCTGCATTCCAACACTTATTTTCACACACCCACATTTGTTGACCTGTGTAATTTTTTGCAAGTGTATTTTGGAATATTAGATCATTATAAATTCCTTATGATAAACAGCCATAAAAATCATACTTAGAAATATCAATAAAAAATAATTGAATAAGTGATGATTTGTATTTTGTGTTAGTAATAAAATATACTTGGTTATTACAGATTTTGCAAAATTTGTGCAGTCAGTAATTTACTTTGACTTTTATGTTTAAAGCAAGCTGATGGGAATAATTATGATGGACCATCACCATTGCAGTTATTGAAGCCACTTTTTACTCAAGTCACTTGTTCATACCGAGTAAGACTTTGTTTTTAAGTTTTTGACATATGTAACCTTAATTTTAAAATAATTTCATTTAGGAAATTGATTAGAAAGGATGCAAAATTAAGCTTATTTGTTCCTCCAGTATTGGTTATTGTTGAAACCTTATGTAATTTACACTTTGGCTATTATGTGTGTATTTCTGTCCTAATTGATTTTTTTCATGTCTTACAATGGAAATTGTTATGAATTAGATATAAAATATTGGATGTAAATTCCTTCTGTAGAAGTTAAACTTCTCTGTTTCTGCAGGAGACACATATAAAACCAAACTCCACATCTGCAAATTAGCACTACTCTAGAAGCTGTGACCATTCATCTTTCAGTGAGATTCCTTATTATGATATGTTCCATACTCTTACTAGGTTCTGCAATGTACAGTCAAGGTGTTGACTGTACATTGCAGCTGTCTCTTTATAGGAGACTTGGACAATATTCTGTGTAAACTCCAGTAAGACTGAATTATTGATCAAACACTTGATGAAACTGACCCCTTTTAAATAATGGTACCAGTACCATCTTTAATACAAGGGATGTAAGTGATTGGTAATAGAGTAGTGTAGTAGTGGAGACGGAGAATTGTACAGTTGGTGTCCTCTCGCGATGAGTCTTTGGACTCCTTGGAGGTGTCACGAATAATAATAATAATAAATAATAATAAATCACGGTGGATTGATGATATCACCAGATTTGCAGGATTGACATGGGAAAGGAGCCGTGGACAGACAGTTCTGGTGTAATCTTGGAAAGGCCTTCATCTAGCAGTGGATCGACAATGGCTGCTGCTGATGATGATATATATACGTACGAGGAGGGGGTGCTGAAAAGTTCTGATAAACACCTACAACAATAATGATATTAAACGAAGTGATATAACCACAAGAAAGAACATATCTTAAAACTCTTTAACCCCCATGTTTCATCAAATTGTTGATCATTTGTTCTTTTTCTTTTAGGATATATAAGAAAACATCAGAGGTTTTGAAGAAATTCGAAGACACAGAGGTGCAGGCTCTCATCAAGTTTTTTTTTTTGCTGCAAGAAAAATTCACAACTGTGATTCACCTTTGTGTGAGACTTCAGGGGACTGTGCCCCAGCATATCCAACAGTTGCCAGATGGGTGGGCAAGTTTAAAACTGGGCAACTGGAGATGATAGATGAATACCAGCCTGGAGATATCCAAGGAATAAGTTGGGGTCATTATTCACCAACATCTGGACATGCAGAGGCTCTCAGCAAAGTGGCTTCCCAAATGTTTGCCTGCTGACCAAACGAGAGAATGTGCTGTCATCTCAAGGGATTTTGGGTCAGTCATTTTGAGAAATCAAATGCAAATTTTTTGGCTCATATTTTGAACTCTTGAGAAACAAGACTTCATCATTATGATCCAGAGACCAAACAACAGTCAGTGAAGTGGAGACACAAAAGTTCTTCATGGTCAGAGAAGTTCCGAAACCAGAAGTCAGCAGGGAAGGTTCTTGCTATTGTCTTTTGGAATATGGATGGTGTAATCCTTACCAAGTAAGGATTAAATTTCAAAGCCCAAATTCCAAAGATTAAGGATTTCAAAGCCTAAGTACCTAAAAAAGAAAAGGTAAAACTGTTACAGCATCAGTTTATTCAACAGCTCTGAAGGAATTGAAGGAGGTACTGAAGGAAAAACACTGTAGGAAACTGAACAGAGGCGTGTTGCTTTTGCAGGACAATGCACCTGCTCACACTGCTCATGAAATGCACAACTTGAGCTTTTATTGCCTGTCTCACCCACCCTATTTGCCAGATCTTGTCCCATCTGACTATTTTCTTTTCTCAGATTTAAAGACACTTGAAAGGAACAAAATTTACCATAGATGATGAAGTCATATCTGCAGCTGAAGACTGGTTTGTGCAACAAGGGAATGACTTTTTTCTTGAGGATTCCAACTGATGCAGCAGCAGCATTATAAGAAGTGTGTAACACTCTGTGGGAAATGTGTATGTTACATGGTTCTACCTCAATTCCTTCATGGTGATTGTCACAACTTTTCAGCACACCCTTGTATTTTGCAGGAGATCTGTTTCTCTGGCTATCCTTCATCAAGGGAAACAGTTTTTTTTTTTTTTTTTTTTTCAGAAAGTAGAAAAAAATGTACAGGGTGATTATAATTAAAATTCACATTTTGAAAGGCTAACTGGGTACACACAGCACATTGTGTGGTTACACATTTGATATGCTGTCCTCTGTTGTCGGCAACATGCTGAAAGCACAAAATCACATGCCCAACCACAGAATGTAGAGTTTCACTCGAAATGTTGTGGATATGGCATGTAATGCTGGTCTTGAGGTCCACTAAGTTGGCTATGTGTCCACAATAAACAGCAGCTTTGAGATGTCCCCACAGCCAAAAGTTGTAGGGATTCAGATCTAGCAAGCATTCTGGCCATGTTGTACAAAAATGGCAGTTGATAATTCTGTCCTCAGTGAAATGTGCCTGAAGCAATCACTTGACAGGGGTGGCAATGTGAGGAGGGGCACCATCCTGCAAAAAAAAAAACTGTTGAATCTAGCATTGATGCTGTTGAAGTGTCGGAATCACCTGATTGACTAAGAGAGATGAACATTGCTGGCCATTAACAGTGCAGGTAATGAGACCAGCAGGACCGAGCTCCTCGAAAATAAAAGTTCAGTAATGAATTCCACTGTAAGACTACACCAAATGGTGACCTTTGGAGAATTGAAGTGGAATCTATTGCACAACATGTGAGTTTGCAGTTTGCCCAAATTCTCATTTGTGTGTGTTTACAGCACTGTCCAGATGGAAATGAGTTTCATAAGTCCAGAAAATGTTCCATTGCCAGTCGTCCAGTTCAGTCCAAGCAAGAAATTGAAGGGAAAATGTTTCTCAAGCACCCCTGTCATGAATAAGTAATTGCTGAACATGGAAAATCTTGTAAGGATAGCAGCACAGAATTTGCTTACAACTTTGTGAACTGTGCTTATGGGGATTGTCTAAAGACCATGCAATATGCTGCTTTCTACAACATTTGCCATCCTTTCTTCCTCTAGCACTGTAGCTATTTTCTCCACTGTCTGCCATTCGACGAGCTTCTGTCCTCTGCCAGATTTGACAGCTAAGGAACCTGGCTTCAAATTTCCAGATCGTTTTGTGTAAACCATTTGCATTCATAGGACTCATTTTAATCCCTATTAATGTTCTGAACTTTCATGATGCTGTCAAGGCACAGCAGTTATTTTGGTAAAAACTTCACGAGAAGTGCATGATCCTTTCATAATAGTGACATTGTGGTTTAATATGTCTACTCACAGGAAATGAACTGACACATTTTGCAGCTATCTGCTTTTATAGAAGCTGCTTTCGAAGCATACATCATTTGGGAACATTTGTCATTTGCATAAATGGTGTGGTTGCAGCTTTTTGCTGCATATCATACATAAATTACATGTATTGCCCTAGTGCCAACTTTTAAAACTAATATTGGTTTTTGCACAGAATAAAATTCCATTGCTGCACACATCATCATATTAAATATTAAATCGTTCTGTTGAGTAGTTACCCAGTTACAGCCTTTCGAAATGTGAACTTTAATTATGATCACCCTGTATATTGCAGTGTTCAGTTTCCTATCCTCTCTAATATATCTTTAGGAAACTGTATTCCATCATGTAACATAGTGGAAAATTTCCCGGGCTCACATAAGATTAATTTTCACAGTTTGTATCATTTCATCTTACAAAGGTCGAAAACCTCTCACTGAAGCAGTGACATGCATAATATAATTACTATGTTATAACAGTAATGATATTAATATATATAGATTGCAAATACAACTCAAAAGATAATTGCAATACTGAAACGAATGTTCACATGTAAGGATGTTATTTTGCCTCTTTACAAGGCAATGATAAGACTTCAGTTGGATTATTGTGTGCAAGTTTGGTCTCCTGGTTTTCATTGTGATTCTGATACAGTGGAGAGAGAGAGTGCAAAGAAGAGTATTAAAAATGATATTAGGATTGCTGAATAGTGATTATGAAGACAGATTGAAAATTTGTAGATTGCAGACACCAGCAAACAAGAGAAAGAGGGGGGTGATATGATTGAGACTTAAAAACTTCTTAAAGGTTATGCAGTATTTCAGTTGATGGAGTTTTTCATTTTATGCAGGGTGGGGAAAGGACAGGAGGGCATCCTTGTAAGCTTAGAATGAATGCCACTAAGAAGGGGATGAGGGCTAGATCTTTCTCTCATAGGGTGGTGCATGATTGGAATGGATTGCCATTGGATGTTGAGTGCAAGCAGTGTGAATGATTTCAAGAATAAGTATGATAGCTGGTGCATGTAAAATGTGGCCTCTCTCGATGAGTCCCTGACTCCCTGGAGGTCTCTCTTAAGAATAATAATATCCATGAAGCAGTAACTATAATTACAAAAATATCAGTTATTTTCATTCTTTTCAAATCAATGGAGCCTTCTGCAAATTAGCAAAAAGAAAGGGAAAAAAAAAATCTTTCTGGGTATATTTTGTAGACATCCCATCACATTAGTCCCTCCTCCTAGCTTTAATGTAATGTATAAATTTTATAAAGAGTGCAGAATGGTGTACAATAAAATTCTGAAGAAAAATAGATATACATCATTCATAATCCTAAAATATTAATGGATATGGCAGACATTAGGTGAGAGGTTTGCTAGAACAACATTCAGCTTTATTTTCGATCCTCAAAAAACAAGAGAAACAGCAGCTTAATTTCTCTTTGAATGACTAAAATTATATAGTCAGGCCTTCATTAAAAAGGAGTTGGTCTTTTTACAGTCTTCAGGAAAATAGTAAATGCCCATTTTTTGTGGTATCTAGGAAGCAATGATCTGTTTTCCCACATCCAGTGTTCTGTAAAAACTAACGTTATACCATTTGATTCCTCTAGAAACATCTATATTAGTTATGGTTGTAACATGAATAGTAATATCAGTTTTTCTTTACCATGGGAAAAGTTTATGAAACAACGTGGATATATGGATTCTTAAATGCTCTTTTGAAATCTTAATTTCAGAGGGCATCTCTTAAAACTTTTCTATGCAGCCACATTACAAATGCAAGTGGGAACTGCACTTGCTTGACCATACTGAAAAGAGAGAGAGAGGGAG
The DNA here is from genome assembly GCF_054136105.1 of Typopeltis vanoorti. Lineage (NCBI taxonomy): Eukaryota > Metazoa > Arthropoda > Arachnida > Uropygi > Thelyphonidae > Typopeltis > Typopeltis vanoorti. Next base: position 132,317,916 of record NC_143555.1, read on the forward strand.
AACATCCCCAAAGAACTGTATAAAATGTATCCTCTCCCTTGGAACCTTTTTATTCTTAAATATAACTATAACGAAAATCCTACAACTATAGGCATTATTCTGCATTTTTATGTTTACCATTTTCTGATATTTCTGTAGCATAACGTTAGTCACTGAAAGATGACTATAAGAAGCTGTTGATTATCCCATTTCATGGGTTCTCACTAATAGATGGAGATATTCACCAGTAAAAATCTGTGCCACAAAATGCTTTTTATCCTTAAACAGAATTAAGAGTGGAACAGATTAATATCCTAGTTGCAAAAGAACACGGGTTTCTCAGATTCTCTTACAGCATTTCTTGTACACGTTCTTCAGTTAAGAAAAAAGTCGATGAGAGCATTAGTTATTCTCCATATCCTGTCTGCTACCACATGGAATACAGATTGATGCACTTCATCTATATACTGTGCACTTGTACACTGAAAACTAGATTGCTGTTCTCAAGCATGTATGATTGTACAAAGGAGAGTCATTAATTAGATCTCATCTATCATCAGGAACAATGTGACTCAACCTATTTTCTCCATACTGGGAAATTCAGCATGTCAGATTGCAGTTGCTTTTTGGTATGAGCATCATAGATTATACAAGCTCCAGATACTAGAGTTGACAACCATTGCCTGTATGGCATCATGGCCCTTCACAGATTTGTACTCCACCATGCTGTTCTGCCACCTAAGAAAGTTGCACTTAATCTTCAGTCCACCAACTGATGATTTTGTACCAGTCTGTACAGAGAGTTTGGGTTTGGAATCATGTTTTGAGTTTGCTGCTGTTTTTACCAGATTCCATTGGCATGCAGTAGCTATACTGCTGAATTGCTTTGCAGTTTCACATTTAAAAAGAAAAGCTACCTAAGGTGCATAAGTTGCACATTCTCTCTGAGATTTTTATTAATATTATTTATATGGGTACTCCATTGCCTTTCTTCCACTCCTTTGGAATTTTACTCAGTTTAAAACTCATATTAAACAAATATGTCAAAGCAGATGTCAACTCCCTGGCACATTCCTTCGAGATATGCGGTGATACATCATCAAGTCCCACAGCCTTATTAACATCATGTTTGCTTAATTCCCAATATATCTCTTCCTGACTCACAGTCAATCTCTCCTCTTTATCACCCACTGCTCTCAAACTCTCCATAATGTCACATTCACAAGGATGAAAGACCTTTAATGAAGAGCTCACTAAATATCTCAACTATATCCTCTGCAGCAGTTGTATCATTTTCTCCAATCAGTGCCATCTTACCATGATCATTCTTTTTTTTTTTTTCACTTCATTAGCTAACTGCTGCTCATACTGAACTTTTGATATCCTTACCAACCGAGTCACTCTCCTTGTCTGTTTGTATTGCTCATGGAGATATTACCACTCTTCTTATATTGCCTCCATAATACTCTTTTTTTTTTCTCTGTATTGCATGCATAATCTCGTCATTCATCCGTTTCACACCTAGCTTATTTAACCTTCTGCTAGATAGTTTTTGATTATCAGCATTGATCTACTTTCCACCCAACTCCTAATTTCATGTTACAGCTGCTAGCTGTCTCCTGAGCTTCTTTACCTATTCCTCACAAAAGTCCTCACATGGTTGGCAACTACCAACGTAATCACTTAATAGTCATTTTCACCTGCTGGTGGAAGACTTCACACATCATATATAATAACATCCTCTGAGGAGATGATCAAATCCAAAACCCTCATTCCTCATGCACCCTCAAAAACTCATACTCATTTTCTTTGCTTCTGTTTGCTATCTTGTCCTCCCAATCTATATTTCTGTAATTAAAATCACCCATAATGATCACCCTTTTCCTATTTACTTATGCATTTACTTGTCACTACCCTCCACATTACCCAGTCTATGGCAACATCCAATGAAGTATTTCATTCTTTTCATCTCAATTTCACACCATGCTGTCTCAAACCACTACCACTATTTCTCCCTTGCATCTTTTGTATGGACGTAACTGTTATTATCATCAATTGCACTTCACCTCCCTTTTTACCATTTCTATCTTAATAAAATACACCATTTTCTTGAGCCTGTGTAGCTCAGTGGATGTGGCGTTTGCACACCATCGCGCTAGGCCGCACGAAGGAAGTCTTGGTTTCGAGTCTAGTCGGCGACTAGAGGAAATTTTTCTAAGCCTTTTTTCGACCGGTTCCCGAGTAAGTCGATCTCTGGCACGGGCAAGCAGGTTTTTCCTCCCGGAAACTCGGGTTTTTCGTCCTGTAAACTCAAGAAAATCGACCGTAGAACCCACATTATTTCAGACATTAAAATATATTGTGTTAGGGTTAGAGACCACGAGATGGCGGCACATTTGAGCCGTCTCTCTTCACTGCGTACCGCTTAATTAGTGATAGCCTTGGGCCATCTGTCTCTGATTGGGTACCAGTGGAGATTGAACTGCCCACTCAGTCTCCAAAAGTTAGATAGGGCTAAATGGCCTCGCCTACTCCCGTATATACGGGAATAAAAAGGCGTTAGCTGATTTTTTTTTTTTTTTTTTTTTTATCATACCCTTCTATCCCTATTCCTTTCAGGATGTAATCCTCATCCAACCATGTCTCACTTATTCCAACAATTTTTGAGTGAATGAACTCAACAAATGCAACCATTTCATTTCACTTGTCTCTGATACTTTGAGCATTCATGTACAAACGTAATAATTCATTCCTGAATTCATAACAAATTTTGCTGATACTACTTATTAGAGATGAATTCTCCATACCTTCCTTGAGCCATTTCTTTTTCTTGTTATTTATCCCAGAACTTTCTGCAAATCCATCTGTTTCCCTACATTTCAGGTCATTCCCTTTCCATTTAGCATACACGTGATGCTCCAAGAGAATGTGAATGCTTGTGTTCCCCTGTTGACTCTGAGTCTTCTCCTTGTTTTTCTGTTTGCCTTGCACACTTATTACACTCATACACTTCTTCATTCATAAATGCCACTTCAGTCTCTCCTTCCTTATTCTCGTGTTCTTTCACATCACTTCTTACTTGCTCAGATTCATTCTCTGCACTCATTACTCTCCCTTCCAGCAGCATTCTTCTCCAGATGACTCACACCAAAACCATCCAAATGCAGTTCATCACTCTCATACAGTTCAATTCTTCCTTCAAACTCATTCCGCACACGAATAAATTGCACTCCTTTCTCTTCACATATTTCTGCTAACGCATTATTCATAATTCTTGCTGTCTACCTCATCTCAACACTGTCATACCTGGCTAACATACTACCTTTCCTATCACATTATCTTTTATCTTTCTCAACAACCTTCTGATATCCAATCTTACATTCTCCTTGTTCCCAGTCAAGTCATTTGTCCCTATTACCGCTGCCAACTCGTTTACTTTGCTCGCTTACTCCTTATATTCAGCAATCACTTTATCCATTTTACCTCCCAGAAAACAAACTTTGTACATCTTCTCATTTACCACACCTGTAATAATCAAATTGCCATACAATGCTACTCGCACATCTTTCATTACCTCTTTCATACCATCATTATTTGTTTTCATCTTTTTCACTCTTCCATACATATCTACAATTCTCTTCATTTCACTCCACATCCACTTCATCTTTTGCCTCACCTTCACCAACTCAGCTTTCAAATCTTGTGTTCTTTCTTTGCTATCATTCACACTCACTCTTTTATTGCCAGTCACACATTTGTTCACCATCATCCCTGCTTACCACCTTACCATTAATTGCACTCTATTTTTCAGCAGCATTATTAACCACTTTATCATTCATTTCACTGTTTTTCAACTTAATTATCGACCACTTTACTGTCAGTCAAACTCTTTTCCTCATTGCCACTTCCACACACTTTCTCTCTCTCTCTCTCTCTGAACATTCACAATTTTTGATTGCCATCTCAGTTACAATGACATGTTCTCTACTCATACTTAAATTATTTAAACTGTTGTTTAAGCAAGCCTCATATCCTTCAGAATATCGCATTTCCTACATACCCACAATTGTTCTTTTGTCTTATTCAACATCTTTACAAAATATTCACATCTTTCCATGTACGCATACTACGTTCACTGGACTGTACCATTCTTAAAAAATCCCCAATGTTTACTTTGTCTCTGCAATGATTTTGTTATAACGTTGTCGTCGTAGTAGTAGGTAATATTTACTTAATATGGCTTAACTCCTTTACTTAACTATCTCTTGAGTAATTTGTCCTATCTCAGCAGTGCCTATAATGTGTCTGTCTTTGTCTTACTATTATATACTTCAGCCCCTTAGATTATTACGTGCGCGAGTCTGATCTACAAAGGGATTGTCTCGAGGTTAAGCCAACTCCTTGGTAACAAAGCTTCTGAAGTTAACTTCTCTTAAGGTTCTGGGAAAATTTATTTGTTCCGCTGGGCCATCCAGAACCCTTAGATTGGAAGAACTTCTCAGTCAAGAAGTGAACCTCCAGATATGCATGTGGTTTATCTAATCTATTTCTATATTATCAACCATGTTTGCAGTCGTGGTCTTAATTAAAAATTATCTCTCGCGTAGATACAAATAATTTGAGTGGTGCATCAGATTCTTAGACACAGGCAACCAAATTAATGAGAGCAAAAGGTTTATTTAACATAATGATCATCATACAGAATAAAGAACTTTCAGTTATCACTGTACTACTAGATTACAAAGTAAAATTAATCAATATACATCACACAGTAATTAATACTACAAAAACATGTTCAAAGATTCAAAGCTCGTATTCTTAGATTATAAAACCAATAATGACTTTTAGGTGTTAATCAAGCTGTCTGGATTAGACATCTCTACATCTCTTAAACATAGCTAGCAACCAACACAAGTACAATTATAATACATAGTACATATTGCTCACCAACTACGATTAAAATATCACAGTTCTGTCTCAATTTTAGATAATCTCAAAACTTTATGAAGGTCTATGATATACCTTCCTCTCGCACATTACTTGATTAAAGGTTTACTATACCGAACTCAAGGATTCCTTGTGCTTGTCCTTTCGATTCATGGATTCCTTTCCTTCCAAACATTTTCATTCCTCTATGTCAAGGCTAAAATTTCTCTCAGCTTAGGTTGGTCCTCATGGAGTCTGCATACCGATCATCTATGCCTAGAATATTCTTAGCGTGAGGCAATTCTGCTTCCATAAGGCATGCTACTTGGCTACTATCTTTTCCGGGAGTTGCCCGTTGCTTCGAAAATCCTCTATTCATTCATGCTTGGAATCCGTGAGCCCTCTAATCACGACCCCGAGACCTCCGACTTCTGCCACCGAGAGAGAACAGAGACTCCAGATAAAAAGCAAAAAGTCCTTTGGGGTGGTTTCCAGCCCTTTTATATCAACCCCTACCGGGACTCCTTGTAACCCAAAATTTTCACCCGACACATTATTCCTTTGCACTCGTGGGTCTTGCCTTTTCGTTGCTTCTTCCCCAAAAACTTAGGTCGTCACGTGCCGTATGCGCGCCTGACCGTTTGAGGCAACTTACTAATCCAATGTCTTCCCCGGGTACTTTGACCTTATAATCTCAGTTGGTTATATGCAATATACACAGGAATTCTTTTATATCAATTATAACAGAAAATATGTATATAACAAATTCATTGTCTAACATACAATTTAGTAAGTATTTTACACGGGCCTTATTCACAAATTTTACACTAATTACTGTATCCAATATTTGTGAGACTATATACAACTTATACTAATTTACAAGCATATCCTTTTCAAGGGTGGGTTTTAATTGTCAAATTATGAATGAAACATTCCTTAGTGAATTGTATTCATTCACAATTTAACAATTTGTCTTTCACTGCCAAAATCAGTTTGCTAGCAAAAACAATGAATATATGATAATGTTGCCTAAGAAATTTATCCAAGCATTGCATTTCATTCTCATATATCTCACAGTAACACTCAGTCTACAAATTAGACAATATTAACAGACATTTAAATATAAACCATCATTTGAAATTTTAGAAATAAATGCAAGTATACTTGAGAAATGGTTGACGAGGATTGTGGAAGAGAAGTTGGTGAAGAACAAACTGGATTCAGGCCAATAGAGGCTGTCAGGATCAGATTTTTACTTTACGACAGATAGCTGAGATATAGGAATATAACAAAGATCTGTATTTAAGTTTAGTAGATCTGGAAAAGGCATATAACAAGGTGCCAAGAGAGAAGCTATTCAAAACGCTATGGTTATATGATGTTAATGGGGCATTATATCAAGCAATACTTAGTCTTTATTTGAGTTGTAAGTCAGTAGTTAGAATTGAAGGAAGTAAAGGAAGATGGTTTAATGTTAAATCTGGTGTGAGACAAGGATGTACATTATCCCCTATATTGATAACATTATGAAGGAAAGTAGTATTAAACCTGATATCAAAATTGGAGGTGTTAATCTCAGCTCATTACTTTATGCAGATGATGTTATACTTCTAAATAAATCTGCTACAAGTCTGCAAGATTCCCTGACTAAATTGAATAACTGCTGTAATAGATATGGTATGAAGGTCAGCATTAAAAAGTAAAAAAGATAGTTAAAATAGACAGAAACATTGAAAATATCAACTGCATTGTGAACGGAGAACTTATTGAACAAGTAAAACATTTCAGTTACTTAGGCACGATTTTTAGTGAAGATGGTAAATTAAATATGGAAATAGACAACAGAACCAACAAAGCTGGTATGGTAGGAAGTCAACTGAATAAATTTACATTGAATAAGAGAGAAATTAGCCAAAACACTAAATTAACTGTATACAAGACAGTATTCAAACCAATGTTAACTTATGAATCTGAGAGCTGGGTTAGAAGTAAAACACTTGACCAAAGACTAGAGACCCGAGATATGAGAGTCCTTCAAAAGATTAGGGGCATGAACAGATGTCATCAATGGCAATATCATGTTAAAAATAAGGATATTAGGAAAGAACTTGATATTTTCAGAATCCAGGGATGCATTAGCAGAGCTAATCTCAGGTGGTATGGTCACTGAAGCAGAATGGGAGAGGAAACATTAGCAAAACAAATGTTCTCTGCCAGGTTGGCAGGAAAAAGACCCAGAGGAAGACCAAGATATAAGTGGATTGATATAGTAATAAGTGCTTAGAAGACAGAAATATAAGATCTGATAATATTGGAGTTTTGACATTTAACTGACTGATTTGGACGAAAATTGTAGATAGGAAGTTAGTAATGATGTAAATTTTTCATGTAGTACTATCATATTCTGTACACCATTTGAGGGTATATATATATATATATATCAGGAATTTGATGATGATGATGATTTAAATATAAAATTTACTTACCTTGCTGAAGTTCATACGATGACCGATGTTTAACTCACGGCATCTAGCATGAATCTAAAAAATGTTAAAATATTAAAATTATTATAATTTAATATTTAATATAAAATATTCAGATATTAAATCATTAAAAATTTAGAACAAATAATGGAAATGCAATAAAAGAAAAAGAACATTTGGCACATAAATCATAAATCACTCCTTCAACAACATACAAAGGAAACGGAAGAAATATACAGAAACGAAACAAATATAGCTAAAACCATAGTACAGAAAACGCCAAGATTCTTGGGACAGATTTATTAATGGACAAAATATTAATGAAATTAAACAGTGAAGATAGGGAAACAGCACAAATCAACATAACACACCAGAAATAATGGATGGAATATTATAAGGATTATGGTATGACCCAAATTTATTAACAGAAAATGTCATCTTCATCAATTTCCTGATATATACCTTCAAGGAGTGTTCAGACTGCTATGACAGCACTACATGATTAAGTTTACATTATTAATAAACTTATACCAACAGTTTTCCTCCAAATTAGTCTATTCCATATTATTGTCATATCAAACATTTCATTCTTCTAAGGCATTTCTGACTGAATCAATCCACCAAGACCTTGGTATTTCTATTGATCTTTTTCCTGCCATCTTGGCATCAAACACCTGTTTTGCTGGCCTCTCTTCTCCCATTTTGTTTAAGTGTCCATGCTACCTGAGATTAGCTCTGCTTACACATTCTTGAATGCAAACAGTATTAAGTTACTTCCTAATGTCTTCATTTTTAATATAATTCTTCCATTGATGCCATCTGCTCAGGCTCTTAATTTTTTTAAGTACTCTCGCATCTGTGGTCTCTTATCTTTCATCAAGTGTTTTATTTCCAACCCAACTCTTAGATCCATAACTTCAAACTAGTTTCAGCAGTAAGTTAAGGGGATAAAAATCCCTTATTGTTTTTCAGCCAGTAAGCAAAACTAAGATCGAAAACTATGATCTGTAACGTTTCATGCCGACGAACTGTCGGTGTGCTTACACATTCTTGAATGCAAACAGTATTAAGTTCCTTCCTAATGTCTTCATTTTTAATATAATTCTTCCATTGATGCCATCTGCTCAGGCTCTTAATTTTTTTAAGTACTCTCGCATCTGTGGTCTCTTATCTTTCATCAAGTGTTTTATTTCCAACCCAACTCTTAGATCCATAACTTCAAACTAGTTTCAGCAGTAAGTTAAGGGGATAAAAATCCCTTATTGTTTTTCAGCCAGTAAGCGAAACTAAGATCGAAAACTATGATCTGTAACGTTTCATGCCGACGAACTGTCGGTGTATCCAAGCATAAGTGACCACTTGGTAGTGCCACACCACGGCAACTCGTTGCAAAGGTGGAGCAAGATCCCTCACTGTTCTTGATATTTTCTCATAATGTAAAACACACAGCTCTTAGGAGATGTAGTACTGTTTTACATTATGAGGAGAGGTCACTACCCAGACCGGTTTCAACCTTTTTTGAGGTCTCATCAGTGAGTAGCTAGACCTGGAATATCAGAGTTTAAGTGAAAAGAACTTACAAATACTTTTGCTATACGATTGCCAGAAAGGTGTGTCACTATATTATATTATAGTATAACTAAGATGAAAAGCCAAACGGCTATTTTTTTCCTGGCGAGGTTGATAAGTTAAGGGGATAAAAATCCCTTATTATTTTTCAACCAGTAAACGAAACTAAGATCGAAAACTACGATCTGTAACGTTTCATGCCGACGAACTGTCGGCGTATCCAAGCGTAAGTGACCCCTTGGTAGTGCCACACCACAGCAACTCGTTGCAAAGGTGGAGCAAGCTCCCTCACTGTTCTTGATATTTTCTCATAAAAAAAAAAAAATAGCTGTTTGGCTTTTCATCTTAGTTATACTATGTTATAATAATATAATATAGTGACACACCTTTCTGGCAATCATATAACAAAAGTATTTGTAAGTTCTTTTCACTTAAACTCTGATATTCCAGGTCTAGCTACTCACTGATGAGACCTCAAAAAAAAAGGTTGAAACCGGTCTGGGTAGTGACCTCTCCTCATAATGTAAAACAGTACTACATCTCCTAAGAGCTGTGTGTTTTACATTATGAGAAAATATCAAGAACAGTGAGGGAGCTTGCTCCACCTTTGCAACGAGTTGCTGTGGTGTGGCACTACCAAGTGGTCACTTACGCTTGGATACGCCGACAGTTCGTCGGCATGAAATGTTACAGATCGTAGTTTTCGATCTTAGTTTCGCTTACTGGCTGAAAAACAATAAGGGATTTTTATCCCCTTAACTTATCAACCTCGCCGGGAAAAAAAAAAATAGCCGTTTGGCTTTTCATCTTAGTTATACTAGTTTCAGCAGTGTTGTGTACTACTGGTTGAGTATTTTGGCTAATTTATTTCTTATTCTATATAAATTTATTCATCTGGCTCCACAACATGCATGCTTTTCTAATTCTGTAGTCTATTTCCAGATTTAATTTGCAGACATTCTCACCCTAGAGAAAACATTGTTTCAGCCCTTCTGGTTGAAACAATGTTTTCTCTAGGGTCTGCCACTGAATATTCACACTGAATTTACACTTTCATTTTTTTCTTGAATAAAATTCAAGGAAAAAATGAAAAATTTTATTCAAGAAAATTTTTTAATTTTCTTGAATAAAATTTGTGTATTTGAGTTTACATTTCACCTCAAAACCATTTAACTTTAATAGTTCTTAAAACTTTCTTGTTTACTTTTCTTTTTAATATGATATTCAATTTTATGCTTTGTCGCTGAGTTCAAGGAGAGAGAGGGGGTTCTGTTGTGGGATCTGTAATGAGGTGTCCATTTTTTATTGTTGAAGTAAGCCAGTTTTAGGAGAATATGTATCTGGTTGATGATTTTTCCAGATCTGATTGTGAGACTATAAGTGATTAGGTGGTAGATTTTGAAGGTCCTCATGTATGGGCAAGTTATTTCCCATACATTTTATCCACTCTCTGTTAGCGGCAGCTTTCCTCCTTATGTCCGGTGGTATGATGTTGGAGAGTGTTGGTAGCCACTCAACAGGTGATGATTCTCATGGTATCATTAAGTTGCATGTCAACGTGCTGATATGATGACTCGAATACCACAGTAGAACAATTCTGCACAGGAGTAAATTAGGGCACAGGCAGCAGATTTTAAAGTGTTAGATTTTGTCCCCCCGCTCCCCCCAGTTCAAACACACAAGCTTCCTGATGATATTATTACTAATTTTTAGCTTTTGGCAGATATTTTCCTGTTGTTTCTTGAAGGTTAAAGAATGATCTAATGTGACACAGATATTTTGGGTTGGGGTTGTGCTTCAAAGTCTCTCCTCTGAATGAGAGACCTTCAGCCATTTATCAGCTTGATGATTGTTCAAGTGCAAAGTTCAGTCTTAGAGGGATTTGGGCAAAGATGACATTTGGTGTAATAGTTGTACAGAAGTTCAAGGTTGGAACTGAGCACAGTCTCAGCAACTTTCAGGTGTTCAGTGTGAGTTGCCAACACCAGATCGTCTGCATATGTGAACTTTCGGGAGGAGGTTTGTGGCATGTCACTAATGTATAATTTGAGCGGAGCTAGTGCAGAGCCCTGTGGTAGTCCATATTTTAGTACTTTAAATGGGCTATTTTTACCATTCAGTTATACCTTGAATTTGTGCTTTGATGTCATGCACTTTAGAATCTTAATCATATTGGAAGTTTATTTTGCACTTGGTTAGACTATAATAAATTTAGTTTAATCCTTTATCCAAGGAATGTACCACCTTACCTCAGTCCTGAAGATATTTTCAGGTGCAAACTTTGTTTGCTTACACTTGGATAAAGGATTAAACTAACTTTATTATAGTCTAACCAAGTGCAAAATAAACTTCCAACATCTTTCTCTAAATTTAGAGTAATTTAATAATAAGGTGGTACACCGGTTGGCAACTCGTATAGGTAAATATGACCTCTCCATTGCTTCTGCCTTAGTATCACCACTCTGGGTAGTGGCCCTTCCCTTAATGCATAGCAGTATACATGTCTGCAAGGAGATGTGCTTTGCATTATGGGAGATACTGAGACAAGGAGTGATGAGAGTTTGGTCCACCTTTGCTACAAGTTGCCAAGGGATGTACCACCTTACCTCAGTCCTGAAGATATTTTCAGGTGCAAACTTTGTTTGCTTACACTTGGATAAAATATTAAACTAAATTTATTATAATCTTAATCATCTTTGGATCTTGTATTACAGTTGCAAAGTTCAGTATGAGTTTGTTCACCCAAACTGTGCCATATGCTGCGGACAGATCTATGAATGCTACTGAGGTTTTAAGCTTTTTTGGAAACCAGCTTCTGTTTGTGTAGTAAGGGCAAGCACTTGGTCACAGTAGCTGCGAATGTCTGAATCTGGCTTGTTTATTCAGTACTATGGCATTAATCAATGGGTATTCGATTATAGAGTAATCATGGTAAATTCGATTATAGAATAATCATTCAAAAAGTTTATAGGGAATACTTAGTAACGATATTGGTTGACAGTTTGCTGCATCAGTAGACTGTTTTCCAGGGTTTTAGGATAGCTATAACTTTGCTCCTCAGGAATTTCTTGGGATGTTCTTGCTTTCTAGAATTTTACAGAAAAACTGCAAAAGCCACTTACAAGCGTTAGTTCCAAGATGTTTAATGAACTCAGGGTATATACCATCAAGGCCTGCTGCTTTATTTTTCAGTGATTTAAGTGCTTGAATCAGTTTGCTTTCAGTGAATGGCATTGAGAGGTGGTTATTTTGTTTGACACTTCTATAAACATGGATATAGTTGGTCCTAATTTATTTAGAATAGGATGCACTAATTCTTATGTTGTTAGATGTTTTCTGGATTCTGGTTGTTATGTTTTTAGGAGTGATCTGTGTGACTTTCTGCTTAGAAACTGATGCAGTTCCGACTTTTTGGTGCAAGGCCCAAACCTTGCGGCTAGAGTGGGTGAAATCTAAATTTTCGGTTGTGGTTTTCCAACGTTGCCATCTTTGTTCATTAAGCATTTCTAAAATTCTTTTTCCAATTTCATGATCTGGATCTTTTTTGTATTTTTTTGAATAGTTCCTCAGTTTCCAGACACCAGCATGGGGTGTACTGTTTCTGGAAACCTCTTGATATACATGGTTTTGCAGCACCTATCACTCCTACAAAATGTTTGTAATTTTTGACTTCAGGTTGGACCCAATGGATGTTAGATTCAATTTGTTTAGAGTTGTTTTGTTTGCAAAAATTCGATCTTGGTCTTTTCACAGATTGTATAATTGGGATTTGTGTACCCTATAGCATAGGTTCACAAACTCTTTCGGGCCACCGCCCACTTTGCAAGACAAAAAATTTTGTAACACCCCTCCATTATAACAGTTTTCTGCATTCAAGCCGTTGGATATTTTTGACGTAAATAGCAACTAATGATACATTACTGCTTATGCCGTTAAATTTTTAAAAAGAAGTGACCAATATGCGCTTCATCTTGAACACAGTTATTGCTATACCGATTTTGGTGAAACGTAGCCCATATGTAAAGATTGTAAAATGTATTCTATAATAACATTATGCACAGTTTCATACAATGGTTTAAATATGAAAATGTGGAATACAATTAAGAGATTGCATTGCATTAGTAAGAATCTTATTGTAATAATTAAAACACCATCAAATGTATTAGATGGTTTATTTCGAACTTACAAAGTAAAAATACCAAATTAATGTGAAGGATGAGCCTGGTGCATTTTTTTTGTTAATATCGGGTTCAACTTTCATTAAAAATCTGACATGGTAAATTTTCAAATGATTAAATAATTGAAATAGAAAATGGATAAAAAAATCGATCATGTAAGACGGGCATAAGATGAATTAAAATGCAATATTTAAATTTTAAATGATTATCTAATCGCAAAATCACGAAAATGATTAATTTTTAAATATATATTATCAATTTCTTCTATAAAGAGCCACCGACCCCTAGACTGCCCGAACGCCCCCAAATGCTTCTGATCCCACTATAGCCCCCCTAGAAGGCTTCAGCACCCACTGGGGGAGGGGCGGTACCGTCCACTTTGGGAACCTATGACCTATAGTGACTATAACAGGTCTATGTTGAGATTGTGGAAAGTTTTCAAGTACTTTCCTATCAGTAGGTAAAGGGTTATCTTCGGTGTTGCAAGTGACAAAGCAGAGGTCAGGGTTTGAGTCTTTCTTCTGTCTACCTGATTTAAAAATTCCAGTCTTTTGCATCAAAAACCAGTGATAGCCCAAGGCTTTTGGCCCATTCCATTAGTCTAGTACTGTTGATATCATTTCTACAATAGTCCCAGGAATAATGTTGACTGTTAAAAAAATCTCCTATGCAGCCTGCTGGATGTTGGTGAGCAGGAAGAGCTGGGATAGACAAAGTTTGTTTTGGTGGTTTGTAAACTGACACTATGGTTATGCCAGCTGCCTTTGCTGTGATGATCTCGATGTTATTATGATTAGAAAAAGATAGTATTTTGCAGTTTTCCATGTTCTCTCGTACGTAGATGGCAGAACCATGTATTGGTTACAGGATATACAGTGATATTAGCTCTTGTGGTAATCTCATCTTCTTGGCTGATATATAGTTCCTGGACAAAGATTACATTGATGTTATTTGTCCTGCAGATTTTTCCAAGAAGTTCACATTTGGCTTGGGAGGCACCCTCTATATTAATATGCAGAATCCATAGGATGTTGGTCAGTTTTGGAACCTTTTCGAATAGGTCTACTTCATTTCTTCCTGTAACACTTTCCTTTCATTTTGCACATATTAGCTGGTAGGTCAAAAAAAAAATGACCGGTTCGGCTCCCAATAGTCTTGAAAGTTTAGCCACCAAAGACATCGCCCAGGTGCACCACAAAGAGGTATTTCACTTTAATTCAGCACTTTATATTCAAACATTCAAATTATTGTGTAAATCTTTAAGTGTTACATAAGTGTAACTTTGTTTAGAGTGTTAACATGTCCATTTGATAAACTGTCAGTTGCTTTGAAAATTTGAAGTACTTCACAGGTCAGTATCTCCATATAATACACTAAACATTAATATAAGCATATTAATAAACCTTTGTAATTAAAATAATTATTTAGCTACTTTTGTTTTACCATTTTCTCTGGTAAAATTTAGACAGTATGAGAATTATATGGTCATTTTTGTGATAAATTTTTTCAGTTGAGCACTATATTTAATTGTGATGGATGCTGCATTCAGTTTTCAGGTATGTCATTCTAGCAGATAGCATCTTTCTTTAAAAGTAAATTTAAATTAGGTGCAGTGTGTAAAAAGTTTGGGCATTGCTGTTTTCCTGCAGTTGGATATGAACTAACCTTTTTGTAGTTTTATTAAAGTAAACGTTATTAAAGTATTGAAGTTTTATTAACTTTCTTAGAGATCAAAAAAAGTTTATTCATATAATTTTTGTTATCATTATACCAGCACACTTTTTCATTTCTTTTTTTTTTTCCCTTCTCTAGCTAGAACAGTACTGGACATATGAGTTGTGTCATGGTAGATTCCTTAGGCAGTATCATGAGGAGAGCACTGTGCAAGGGGTATCTTTTTTTTTCTTTTCAACTTCATTAATATTATTACCATTTATTAGACAGGTGGAATCAAGACTCATTGTGGAGTTTCCTCACTTTCCTGCTTGACCACTTAACTGTGCCTTAAACTCATTCACTTGCCCCTCCAAAGATGGCCTCTTATTCTATCCCCTTGTCTTCATCCATCCTATGTGAAATCTCCAACACATTAATCAGGTAACAGCCTCTTACTAATTTAATATCTCCTTCTCATCTCTCTGTCCATCTTATTCAAATTCAAATTTTTTTCAAATTTATTCAAATCCTCTTGCAGGGCTGCCACGTCTGTACTATTACTAATAACCCTTCCCAGTTTCACATCATCTGCAAACAACTGAATATCCTCATTGCAATCCATTGACAATTTGTCATTGATATAAAGGTTAAACAATATAGGTCCCAGTACTGAGCCCTGTGGAAACCCCCACTTGTAACCTTCTGCCTCCTTGATATTACCCTACCATACACAACTCTCTGATACCTATCAGACAGCCAATCCTGAATCCATTTGACTAACCTGACATCTAAACCCATGTGCTGCAACTTAAGTATCAGCTTATCATGTGGTAACCTGTCAAATGCCTTTGCAAAATCCAAAAAAAGGCAGTATATGCCATTCCCTCATCAGCTACTCTTGTCACTTTATTATAAAAGGCAATCATATTACATATCCCCTTAACAAATTCAAGTTGATTCGCACGGATAACATTATCCTCATCTGCCCAATGCTGTATACAGTCCCTCACTAATTTTTCCAAGATCTTAACAATTACTGATGACACACAAACCAGCCTATAATTAGACACTTCCATTCTGCACTACCCGTATGCAATGTCGCTATCTTACCTTCCTACGGGAAAGGTAGCCAGACTTTCAATGAAAGTCTGGCTACCTTTCCCGTAGCCAGACTTTCATTGAAAAGCCAGGTCAATGGAGCTGTCAGTTCTTTAGCACATTCTCTCAAAACCATTGGTGAAATAGCATCCAGTCCCACAGCTTTACTGATATCCAGACTACTCAGTATTTGGAACACACTCTCCTCTTGCACCTCGAACCTGCCCTATCCATCTAGTATTAAAACCTGTTTCTCCAGGATGAAATACTCCAATAAAGTGTTCATTGAACAACTCCACTATGTCCTTTGCTCAAGTCACTCTATTACCATTTTTATCCCACAGTGTCATTCTTCCACGATCATTTCTCCTCCTACTGACCACATAGCTAAAAATTTCCCTAGGATTTTCTTTGGATCTTAATGCCAATCTCTTCTCATATGCCAGTTTTGCCTTCCTCACCATACTAGTCACTCTTCTGGCCTGAGTCTTATATTCTTCATGCATCTGCTCTCCACCCCCTCTCCTTATTTCTCTTCCATAATCTCTTGCAGTTCCTGTTTGATATTGTGTGTCATCCACTTTACACCAAATTGTGTTCTCTTCTTCACTTGTGGAATACAGCTTACTATTGCTGCTAACAAATATTCCTTCACAATTTTCCAAGCAATAATGATATCTCCCCCTTCCAATTCCATTCTTCCATGGAACTGTCCCAAGTTGATATCTAAGACTGTTATGATCACCTGCCTTTATGCTATGATACTATGACCAAATCCAAAACTCTTGAACCTCTTGTTCCCTCTATTACATGTTGCCTAAGACATTTGTCCCTCAAGAATTCTAGAAATTCCATTCCCTTATTACTACATGCATTTTCATCTTCCCAGCTTATACTGCTGTAGTTAAAATCTCCCATAACAATCATTCTTTTTGCACTTGCCAAGCTCAGCTGCCTGACATCTCCTGCTCCCCATCCTCTGTACTCCTTGGCTTGTAGAAACACCCCACTAAATATCCTGTCTTGCCCATCTCTACCTCACGCCATATGCTTTCAAAACCATTAGTGTCACTGCCTTCCAAAACTTCCACTCTTAGAGGACATAAGTCATCACTTATCATAAGCAGTACACCACCACCACCACCACCACCGCTTTTTCCCTTCCTATCCTGCCGAAAAATGCCTACCCTGCTACTTGTATTCCTGTTGTTATACCATCTTCCATCAATCACATCTCAGAGATCCCAGTAATCTTTGGCCAGGCTGATGCCATCAGTGCCACCAATTCATCTTCTTTATTCTGGATACTCCTGGCATTAGTATAAAGCATAAAAATGTCACTGATTCTATACCTATCATTATCTCCTCCAGACCCCACTGGACTCATTGTTACCTGATGTCACCCCCCCCAAGCACCCATTTTCTCCTCTACCATCCACCCTAGGAATTCTAAATTCCCATGCACTGACACACCGACTCATTCAGAAAACAGCAATCTCTCCAGATGCTACATCCTTCCTCATTCAAATGCCAGCGGTCTCTTGCATACAGTTCCTTCTGTCCTCAAATGCCCTCCAAGCATCCACATATTCTAATCCTCTCTCTCTTCTGACACATTTTGGCTATTATGCTATTCATTATTACTGCTCTTCTGCTCAGCTCGTCACTATCATACCTGGGCAACATACACACAATCTTTCCTCTCTGCATTTTCTTTGGTACAGGCTCAAGCAGGAATTTCAGATCTCTCGCCACCCAATTTACATTGCCTCTCAAGTCATTTGTGACCACCATCACAATCATCTCATTCACCCTTTCACCTCGCTTAATTGCCATAGCCACACTCTCTGTCGTTCTTCCAGGCAAACACTCCTCTGGCATTTGTCTTACTTACACACCATGGATCGAGTCTCCATACATCACAGCTCTTACCACTCTGTGCCTTGATTGCTCACCTGCATCCCTCACTCTCTCTCTCCTCTAACTCTTTAACTCTGTCTTACCCTACTTATCTGCTGACCTGGCATCACTCTGTCCTTCATTCCAGCACTACCTCGCATACTTCTCATTCTCTCTCTCTCTGAGTTTCCATTCTCTCCTCTTCTATCGTTCCCATAATTCTCTCTCATTCCCTCTCTTCTACTGCTCCTATTCTTTACTCCTCACCTCTTTCATTCACTCTCTTCTACTGTTTCTATTCTCTCTTCTTTTATCATCCCCATAACTCTCTCTCTCACTCCTACTCTGATTCACCTTGCATTTGTCTTTTCCATTCAACTAATCTCATCTTTCATGCTTCTCATCTCATTCCCGAGACATTCCACCATCTCTTTCAGCTCATCTCCCTCCCTCCCTCTCTCTCTCTCTCTGTCTGTCTGCAAGTTAGCCACTCATATTTGCCAGTCATCCTTCCAATCATGACATCTCCAAAAACTTACAATCATTCAAACCTTCCATACTCCCCACTCTTATTTTTTAATTCATATTTTGCTCGTTATTCTCACCTATCACACTCAGAAATTCCTAGCTTCAGTTTTTCCTTCATATGTATGATCCACTGCTTGGAAAGAAGTCAATAGACACCATAGTGTGAGGAACAAACAGCCATGGTACCCATCTTAATAAGATATAAGACCTCCTTTCACTGCGATGATTGCAGCAATCCTATAAGTCATACTTTCACAAGTGTATGATAGCGTTCAGTGGAAAGTTTGGACCATTACTATAGACATGTAATGAGGTCCTAGACTGTTGTGAGGTAGATGTCTCTTGACCTCATGCAGTACTTCATTAGGGTATAGATCAGGGTTCTGTGTAGGCAAGTCAAACATGGTGATGTTCATGTCCACAAATCATGCAGTTACAGCAGCAGCATAATGACATGGTCTCTCTTTCTTGCTGAAAGAGACAATGATCATTTCCATAGAAACACCACAAAGCAGGAAGCATTTTGTCCAGAATGTTCAAATCTCTCTGAAGTCCAATGTTTGTGACACCACAAACCAAAGCCAAAACAGGACCATACATCACACCACCACCTCCGAATTTCATAGTTTAGTTACACACTCTGGTAAGAGACATTCACCGGGCATCCACCACATCCATACCCATCCATCTGCTTGGTAAAGGGTGTACCTTGATTCGTAGCTCCATAACACAGCTTTCCAAGCTTCCATTTCCCTCTATACATGCTCTTAGCACCATTGAAGTGATGCTGCATGTTGGTTTGTGTAATGTGGGGCTTGCATATTGCACTTCTGCCATGGAAACCCATGTTGTGAGGCTCTGTTCTGAATGTTCTTGTGCAGATTCATCTTCCATTCAATGCCCAGAACTCTGCATTCAATGTGTCGGCTGATGAATGGCAGTTTTTATATATTACCCCTTCATAGCACCCTACAGTCACATTTGGTGAGTGTAGTAGGTCATCCACTGCAGGTAGCACTTGCAGTTGACTCCTTGCACTTCCATCTCAGTATAGCATCACTGATTATTGACCTGGGATTTCCCAATTTGTCAACAGTTTACTAAACAGATAGGCCTGCAACATGGCATCCTATCACAATGCCTATTTCAAACTCCGTAAATTCCCTTCTCGCAGCCATTTCACCTGGACACAGTAGCACTAAATTAGGAGCATCCATATTCCTCCAATTTATATCAGCCACTAAGACATAACTTGTTACATGACACCGTGCATCTTGCCCATCAGGATGTCTGTTGACTTCTTTCCAAGCAGTGTATAAATTAGAAAATGATCAACAACATGTACTATTGTTGATCATTTGCTATTATTAAATAATTCAACATCTCTTGCAGTGGGATCAGTACAAGGGAAGAAACTGAGCAAATTGCACACTGATATTCATTAGTCACTAAGGAAAATATCACATTACTTTAATTGTAATTACTTAGCATATATCATCAGAATAAAATTTCTAGGCATTTACAATATGCCACATGATTCAACAAACTAATTCTCTCACAGCTCATCACACATGCTCATGGTTCTGGTGCAGTTGTGCTTTTATTGATGCTAAACAACAAACATAAACATATTCAAAGAAAATTAACAAGGGCCATGGGTAACTTCCTGCACTATCACATCTTGTACCACCTGAAAGGGAAAGGCTCACAGAAATGTCTCAGCTTGTGTTAATATTCACAGTAATTTTTAAAAATCCACAAAAAGCAATCTAGTCATAACATTCATTTGGAAATACAAAGTTTGACTGGTACACCTTGTATTACAATTCTGTCCCAATCAAAAATTATCAGTGTTCTAACTGTTGCTCAGTTAGAATACGTTACTTTAATATGGTGCTGATAAGCAGACGATGATCAGTTACATTTACTATAATAACACACAACTTAAACTTCTGCATAATAGTTGCTATCAGTAAGTCATTATCCTGAAGTGACCAACTAAGTTTTTTAATATGTGAATTCCCTCTATAAAAGGCTATATATGTTATATATATCAAAGTGTAGGGAAGGGTTAGATAATATTTATATCTTGTTCTAAAGACCAAACATGGATTTCAGGCTGGTGACTTCACACCTAGTGATGAAATTCATCTGCCTCCTAAAGTAAGAAGAGACATGTCTTAAATTCTTAGAGAGAGCACATGCCACAACTGTTTCTTCAGTGTCCATTATAATATCTGACTTATAAAAACATGAAACAGTAACTGTATCATAAACAGCCCTTCTACTACCCAAAAAAACTAATGTTATTAAAGCCATTAATCAAGAACACAGAAAAGGGAGTAGAAAGAAGGAAAAAATACATCCAGACAGAGAAAGCATTTTACTTCTATGTGACAGTTTGCAGAATTCCAACCATTGTTTAATGTGCATATTTCAGTGCATTTCCTTCACACACATACATACATACATACTGAAATCTTAAACTACACAGAATGGAGAAAACAAACTTAAAATACATAGTTTTATACAGAACTGTGTATAAAAATAACTTGGAAAAATTTAAGGCATTTTGAAGAGTAATTTTTTACAGAAAAAGAGTTTTCTGTGAATGACCTCTCTAATAACAAGGCTCTGTAAAAAAAAAAAAAAAAAAAAAAAAAAAAATATATATATATATATATATATATATATATATATATATATATATATATATTTTAAAATTGAATGACTAGAAACCAAGAAAAGTGAAAACATTCAATTTTTAAAAAAATGTATATCAACTGAGTAAATCAATCTTCCTACACACACACATATACAGGGTGTTCGGGATAAATTTGACAGTTTCGTAAGGAAAAAGAAAATCTTCTTTGTATCTATTAAATTTAATGAATTGACAAAAAACATTACAGGCAGAGTTGATTACAATACTATCAACAAGATTTACTCAAAATAACCACCATTAGCATCGATCACAGCTTCAATCCTGCTTCGGAACCTCGAACAAGCTGATGCTACAGTCTCCCTGGGAAGGGCCGCAAAAACTGTTTTAATTTTATCCATTAACTGGGCTTTTATATTACTGGAAGTGCGATTGGTGTCTTTTTCAACTGCGCCCCATACAAAATAATCCATGGGGTTAAGGTCTGGGGAGTTTGGAGGCCAAACATTTGGACTGGTGAAGTCGTAGAAATTTTCAGACAACCATTTTTGACTTTTCCCAGAGGTGTGGCAAGGGGCCGAATCCTGCTGCCATACATACGGCCTACCATTGGCTACCCTTGTTATCCAGGGCTTGACTACAGTGTTTAGCAACTCCACGTAGCCATCTGAAGTCAACCTGAGGCCCTCTTGGAAAAAATGCGGAGGCATCACATTGCCTTCAGAGGATACACATCCGAAAACCATCACAGTTTGGGGAAATTTAGTCTGCATTACACGAGGAATGTCCTTTGTACTGTATGCAAGCCATCTGTTATTCTGCGTGTTGTGTTTTTGATCCTGGCAAAAGTTTTTCTCATCGGAAAAGAACCAGATTGTTTGTGGTTCCGCAGGATGTTTCACTTTGCTTAGAAGTTTCTTCGCGTTTATCAAACGTTTTTCACGGGCCTTTTCTGTAAGCAGCTGACCTTTGCGGCGCTTGTATGAGTAGTAGCGGAGGTCTTCATTGAGTGCAAGCTTCATAGTAGAGGCTGCAACATTCATTTCACGTGACAAAGCCCGAATTCCAATGCCAGGGATCTTCAACACCTGTTCCTGCAGATTTGCGAGGAATTCTGCTGTACGAACGCAATCAGATCGTCTGCTAGGGATCTTTCTTCTTGCTACATCCTCGTAGTCACCATTGCAAGTCTCTAGTTCATGCCTGATTGTTTTTACTGTATTCAGGGAGCATTGGGCAGCAGTCGAAATATCCTTATTTTGATGGCCGGCACGAATCATCATGATACAAGTTATTCTCTTCCATGATTCAGGTGGGTTCCAGCTATCCATCCTTTCTGACATCTTGTATATGAATGAAGAAGGGTCCAACCTTTTAAATGAAGAGAAGTGTGTGTTAATACATGTAACTTACGGAAAAATATAATTAATTATAAATATGTCAAATTTATCCCGAACACCCTGTATATATATATATGTGGGTAGTCTGAAAGGTTCTCTGCCTCAACCATAAATGGCAACACTATCAGCAAGATGTTTTTTTTTTTCATAAGCATCCATGTGAAATTGCAAGTCATTCTATCAAATAGTTTTATAATACAGCTGTTGGAAGCCATAGTGTTGTCTGTATCCCATTTCAAGGATACAGACAACACTTTTAAAATTGAATATCGTGCGGTTATAAAATTCTTTATAAAAGAAGGTTTGACGTAAAAAAAAATTCGTTCTAAGTTCATAAAAGTTTTTTATTATTATTATTACATAACACCTCCAGGAAGTTCAAAGACTCATTGAGGGAGGGCACCTACTGCACAACTCTCCGTCTCCACCACTCAATCCATCAACTATAACTACATTCATCATTTACACCAACGCCATCTACTGCTGACCACCACCACCACCAGTATTTTCACAGACAATTGCAAACATCCATGCCCACAGTGGGATTTGAACCTGCAGCCTTTTGGCTGGAGAATGGATACACTAACCACTCAGCCAGCCAGGCCAACAAGTTTATGGGCACTCTTCTCCTATGTTTTTGACAATTAAGAAATGGGCTGCCAAATTTAAACGCAGCTGTACCAGTCTTGAAGATGATCCACATGAAGGATGTCCAAAAAGTATAACAACACCAGAAATCATTGATCAGTGCACAATATGGTATTGGATGACCGGCCAGTCAAAGTGTGGAAATTGCTGAGACTATAGGCATTTCAAAAGAACATGTAGGATATATTTTGCATGAAGAATTGCAAATTGCATAAAAATCTTTGAACAGTGCTTGGAGCGATTTAACAAGAATAAATCTGATTTTGTACATCGATTTATTACTGTGGATGAGACTTGGATTCACCAGTACATACCAGAATCCAAACAGCTGTCAAAACAGTGGATAGAAACCGGTTATTCAGTGCCAAAGAAGACAAGGGTATGGCATCAGTGTTTTAGGATGCTAAAGGCATTTTGTTTATTAATTATCTTGAAAAGGGAAAACAATAACAAGGGAATATTATTCTGATCTTTTAACCAAACTAGTCGAAAAAATTCATGAGAAAAGACCCGGCTTGCAGAAGGAAAAAAAATCATCTTTCATCAGGGCAGTGCACCTGCCCACAAAGGTGTTTAGGCAGTGGGAAATTAAGGGATCTGCACTATGAATTGTTGGAACATCCACCCTATTCCCTAGAATTGGCTCCCTCCGATTTCATTTACTTCGTCCTGTATAAGCCTTTGGCTCTTTTGTTCCTGCAGTATCATCACCTGGATGATATACTCTTGCCAAGTGTTCACTTAGTAATTCTACTATTTCGACTGTTAAAGATACCAAGCAATTTTAAACCTGGTTTTACTCCATTTTTCCCAAGTAAGCAAACAGACAAAAATGTCAAGTTTGCGCCTGCAAGTGATGCAAGACAAGCTGATCCTACAGGTAGTGCAAGACCAGGGCAACTCGTGGTAGAGGTGGAACAAGCTCCGATCACTAATCTTAATATTTACCCTTAATGCCAAAACACATCTCCAATAAGGGGATGTATGATGTTTTGTATTAAAGGCAAGGGGCCACTACCCAGACTGGTTTCGACCTTTATTGAGGTCTCATCAGTGGGAGCTAGGCTAGAAATACCAAGATTTAGTAATACAGAGCTTGTAAGTATTTTACCAAAACAAGTTACCATAAGGTGTTCTAACCTTATTAAATAAAAATCTCAGGAGGAGATCTAAATGTAGAAAGTATTTTTACCTTGGGTATAATTATGTTAAAGATACCAAGCAATTTTAAACCTGACTCCATTTTACTCCATTTTTCCCAAGTAAGCAAACAGACAAAAATGTCAAGTTTGCACCTGCAAGTGATGCAAGACAAGCTGATCCTACAGGAAGTGCAAGTCTTGCACTTTCTGTAGGATCAGCTTAATTAATAGGATCAGCTTAAAGCTGTAGGAACATATCCCATTTTATGGGATATGTTCCTACAGCTTCCTGTAGGAACATATCCCATAAAATAGACATTTGTCCTAATAGGACCCTTGCAGAAAGAGCAGGAGGCGCCATAACACCTGTGGCAGTAGCCACTCCTAAGCTCACAACACAGGACTCTCGAGCTACCGGCCAAACAGTAAACGAACCACAAACAACTGAACCAGAAGAGTTTCCAGCCCTCCAACCGCCAGCTACTGCAACGACTACATTAGGAAATCGGGCAATAACTGGGAGGAATGCAGAAGGGAGAATTAGGAAGAAAAAGAAACAGATCACTAAGAAATCGGAAGGCAACAATGACAGCACAGAAACAGAGGAAATGGAAATCAACACCAGTACAACTAAATGACCCATCACGCCGGAAGAAGAAGGAGAAATGAAACGAAATAAACAGGACACTGAAAGCCAAATAGAAGTCTCAAGTTCAGATGAGGATGAGGAAGGAAATGAGATAATATCGCGAAACAACACAGAAAATGAGGAAGAAACCTCATCAGAAGAAGAAGACAGAGAGCAAGGAAATAATCCAGAAACTAAGGAAGGAACAGACTTTGTTAAAAGCAATACTCTAAACGGCTCTGTCATTCTGAAGAACTTTAAGGGATCTCCTAAAACGGCAGAAAAACTATTTCAGATAATGACCACAAAAGGAGAGCCAACTTTCTTGTTCTTTAAAAGGAGCAATAGACTCATGGGGAGAACTCTATGTAAAGGATATAACCAACATCGAGCCCCAGCAACTGGACAGTCACCTGGACTTAACAGAGGAAGAAAAACAACACCTATGCGACACATTGAAGTCGCTGACACGAGTAGATCTGGAAAAGAGATACCCAGGGATGATGAAGGAATTTGAAAAAAGAACTTTACCAGTAGATACAAACACCGGTTCTTCTCACCCCATTACAAAACCGGTAAAAAGAAAAGAACCCCTATATGAATATTCGAATGTAACAAAACGAATCCTATTCTATCTTAGGAATAAACCCGAGATAAAAAACAAAGTCCACACAGCTGTACAGGAAAAGAGAGACGTGGCTTTGCAATGTGAAGGTGAGCTAGAGAGTCTTAGAATATGGCTCAAGTTTGGGAAAGTCACTTACGACCGAGCGGAATGGAATGAATGCTTGAAGAGAATATGGCAACTTAATGATGAAGAGTCAGTACACGTACTCACAGTGATGGAAAACGTGGTAAAAGACTATGAGGAAGCGGTAAGAGATAGCAGGGCAAATATGACATAAAAAGCCCCTTCCAAGTTTCTTGGTTCTGTTTCTGTATGTTCACACTTAATCCACATAGGAGGGGGCAGACCTGAGAACCCGAGCGGTGAAGGCTTACAGCGAGTTGGTGCAGCTCCTTGCGGGCTGCATCACTCGAGCCAGGCTCTTCCCCCGTTCTTGCAGTACTTTTCTGTTAATTCACCGACTTTTGTTGTTCTGTTTATGCATGTTCTAGCTCCTTTGTTGTTTCTGTTTATGTGTGTCCTAGTTCTTTTGATTTTCAATTTATGTGCGTCTTCCTGCATTTGTTTTTTCACTTCTTTCATCGGCCAGACATCTGAAGAGGTGGCTGGCCAGAGAACGCGGAGGAGAACGGATGGAGGGAGATAATGTCGGAGATCTGCTTGGTGCTGGCATTTAAGTCAGGCCAGGTGGATCGACTGAGGCCTCTTTTAACTACCTACTACTATCCACTCTATCTTTCTTCTCCTCTCTCACTATCAAGCTGACTCTCAGCACAACTTTTTTTAAATCTAAAGAGGCCAGTGATGAAAGGCATGAACTCCTATTCTACCTCAATAAAGGTCGAAACCAGTCTGGGTAGTGGCCCCTTGCCTTTAATACAAAACATCATACATCCCCTTATTGGAGATGTGTTTTGGCATTAAGGGTAAATATTAAGATTAGTGATCAGAGCTTGTTCCACCTCTACCACGAGTTGCCCTGGTCTTGCACTACCTGTAGGATCAGCTTGTCTTGCATCACTTGCAGGCGCAAACTTGACATTTTTGTCTGTTTGCTTACTTGGGAAAAATGGAGTAAAACCAGGTTTAAAATTGCTTGGTATCTTTAACATAATTATACCCAAGGTAAAAATACTTTCTACTATTTCGACTGATTCAGTTACCTCCCTGCCATCAGCATTCATCAAAATCGTTTAGCCATATACATCTTTCTTTTACTTGCAGCATATCAAAAGAACTGTTTAAGATTCTCTTTAGCCTGCATTGTTAACTTCCTTTCATAATCTGCTTTTGCCTTTCTTACCACACTAGTTACCCTTCTGGCCTGTGTCTTGTACTGTTCATGTGCCTGCAGGTCACCTTTTTCCTTTAATTCCCTCCACAATTATTTCTTTTTTTTGCAGGCTTAATGATGATATTCATCCATTTAATTCCCACTTGATTTACTCTTCTGACTCTAGGTGTGCAGTCTGCATTAACTCCCTCAAACACTCCTTTGCTACTTCCCATGCACTATCAACATCCAGCCCTTGCAGTTTTACATGCCATGGCACCGATCCAAACAATCTCCTAAGCTTCTCATGCTTACCAGCCATGTAATTCCACATATACCCTATCTTAACTGAAAATTCCACACATTTGGCTGTCTCTCAGGTCAAAATCACATCACTCTCACCGATTGGTGGCAATATGGTCATATTCATAATAGTCAATTTCTCAGATGCAATTACTAGGGCAAGCACTCTCAAACTCCTAGTATATTCCATTACATGCTGGCTCAAGTAGTTATCCCTTAGTAACTGCATAAAATTCATCCCCCCCCCTCCCATGTGTTCTCATTTCCTTCCAATCTATGTTCCCATAGTTGAAATCATCCATAATACTGTCCTCCACTCATTGAGTCTATTGCCGATGCATACTATCTCCATCCCCTGGTCTATAGCTTCCATCCAACTGTATATTTTGTTCCACTGGCCTTAATCTCATACCAGATACCCTCAAATGTGCTATTTTCACTGTCCTGCAGTTGAATTTCTACTCTTGTACTTATACCACTTGTCTTGAGGAAATGTTCCAGAGAGTTAATAGCAGTTGTAACTTATATTTTAGCATGAGCCTTAGATTAGCCCAAGTTCAAAAGGAGTGAAAAGATGGCAAAATTGTTCATAAAGGGTGTGATAAGACTAAAGTTTCAAATTATAGGCCAGTCAGCTTTTCTGGAGTTGTGGTCAAGGTTTGGAGAAGCTTGTGAAGATAAGGATTTAGAAGTGGGTTGACAGCAGCAGAATTATCATAACGAGCAGCATAGGCTTGCTAAAGGAAGGTCGTGTTTTAGCAATTTGCTTACTTATTTTAACAAGACAACAACTTTGGATAAGGAGGATGCATATACAGTAGTGTATTTCGATTTTGCAAAGATAGATTGCTGTATGACAAACTATAGTTAAATTGGATCAGATGAGGTTGGATAGTAGATTGGCTGTCTGATAGGTGTCAGCAGGTTGTGTATTAGAGAGTGATATCCCAGAAGTGGAACATCATTAGTGGTGTACCTGAAGGGTCTGTTTTGTGACCATTGTTGTTTTATTTGTGTGTAAATGACTAGAATGGCCTTAAATGGTGATATTCATTTGTTTGCCAATGATATGCAAAGTTGGGGAAAGTTATGAGAAGTAGAGCAGATGTTGTAGCTTTGCAAGAAGCTTGAGGAAAAAATGTTTTTCTGCTGAATGGACAAGTGTGTGAGGATGTCAGTGTAATGTAGCAAAGTGGAAGATTTTGTAATTTGGGAAGAAAGGATGGGATGCAGAGTATAGGATTGGTAGGGATATTTCAGAGGAGGTGGTGGTGGACAGAGACTGGAAATGTAGTGGACATTTTGCTAAAATTATAGGGACACCACAGCTGATTATGGGAATGATGCAGAGAACACTGATGTGTAGAAGTAAGGATGTTTAGATTCCATACTACAAGGACTTGATCAGTAACATATGGATTAATGTGCACAGATTTGGTTGCCTGATTTTCAAAAGGATCATAAGATATTGGAGAGGATCCAGCCATGGATTGACTAAGCTGGTTTCTGGTTTGTGGAACATGAGAATAGATTGAAAGAATGCAAATTACATAGCCTAGTGGATAGATTAGTGTGAGCAAGAGAGTGAGAAGTAAATTTTTTGTATAGAGCGTGGTGGGTAATTGGAATGCATTCCATGAGAATGTGGTGAGCACAGGGGCAGTGAATACATTTAAATCAAGGTATGATGAGCTGTAAATGTTAGGGCGGAACCTCAAGTGATGAATCTCTAGATTCCATTGAGATCTGTTGATAATAATGTTAATTAATGGCATTTGATATTTACAATCATTAAAATTTTAGATCCATTTTGATTTGACTTTCACTACAGATGGTCAATATTTAATCATCTTGATTTTTAAAAAATAAAATACAAAATTATATGAACAAATTACAGTAAATGAAGTGGTAACTAGATTTCAGTTTCTCTGATAATGAATGACATCACTGTTACAACAATGTCCTTGGAAAATTGACATTTTCATGATTCTTAAGGATCATTACTATTATAACTCACTTAAATTGCAACGTTAATATATTTTCTTAAGCTTATGAAAAAAAGGATTTCATTTAATTTATCATTTGATTTTTCTGTAGCGAACTTCACAAGAATATATCCTTGGAAAATATGATAAATCAAAATTTGATATTCAGGGTAAGGAGAACTTTATTTTATCCGTAAATATGTTCTCAGACAATGTATCTTGCTAATGTAGTGTATTTATCCTGTAAAACAGGGGTCTTCAATGCATGGCCCATGGGCT
This sequence comes from Typopeltis vanoorti, assembly GCF_054136105.1. Taxonomy (NCBI): domain Eukaryota; kingdom Metazoa; phylum Arthropoda; class Arachnida; order Uropygi; family Thelyphonidae; genus Typopeltis; species Typopeltis vanoorti. The sequence continues at coordinate 132,347,180 of NC_143555.1, forward strand.
ACCTGTGGCCCACAGAGCTCTTTGCTGTGGCCCGCCAACCATTTTGAAAAAATAACTACTTAACATTAAAACGCGATTAAATAAAAAAAATAATTTCAATGAAGCCCATGGGCCACTAAGACTAAGCTATACTGCGGTATTTAGAATTGTAAGATGCTTTCCAGATTCATGTGGAAGGCTGTGCATTTGATACTTTACATAAAATCCTATAAAAATAAATATTAAATAGACATGCTTCTTTAGCCATCTACCAATAACGTTGCAGGTAGATGGCTGAAGCAGTAGTTCGTTCAAGTGCGCTGTCTAGTGCCTTCCAGATACTTCTCGATACTTTGTTATTTTCATATAAATACAAGAGGATCTCATCCACAGTCAGTCGTGAACAGTGTGATATTCGTGTATGAGCGCATGCAGGTTCGTCGTGTCAGCCATGGCCTATTGTGGTTTTATGCTGCCAGACTTTTTTCATTAGTGTGAGACATATTCAGTGGATAATAATAATACCATTACATGGCCATTTTGGATCATTTTTTGGGTTCACCTTCCATCACTATGGCATCTATGAGTAAAAGGTGTAAATCAAGTGATTCTTGTCGGGTTTTTAATGAAAAGTGGACCAATTTGTACTTTTTTGTGCCTATCGACGATAAGCCAGTGTGTTTAATTTGTTGTGAATCAGTGTCAGTATCAAAAGAATACAATATAAAACAACACTATGAAATAAAGCATGCATCTAATTTCAATCCCCTTCAAGGGCGGTTTCGTGTGGACCATCTCCAAATTGATTTAAAATGCCAGCAGGATATGTTTAAAAGGCAGAGGGAAAAGAGTGAAGTGTGCATCAAATTAAGTTATGTAATAGTTGAAAAAATTGCTAAAAAATCAAAAGCCTTCTTGGACAGCGAGTTTGTGAAAGAGTGTCTCATCACTGCTAGGGATATTCTGTACCCAAATAATAAGGAAGTGTTTAAAAAACAGAGTTTGTCTGGGGTAACTGTAGCACAATGTGTCAAAGAACTTGCCAATGACATTGAAGGAACTTTAATAAAACTGTCGTCCGAATTTATGTCATATTCACTTGCTTTAGATGAGAGCACAGATGTGAAGGATACAATACAACTGGCTATCTTTGTCATTGGCATTGATCAACAATTTAGTGTGACAGAAGAACTGCTAGCGCTGTGCCTATGAAGGGAACGACGAAAGGCACTGATATTTTTTGAAGCCGCCATGAAAACTCTCCAGTATTTTGACCTCAGCTTAACCACCTCGAGGGTGTGGTAACTGATGGTGCCCTTGCTATGGTGGGAAAGAACGAAGGGTTTGTTGCGCTGCTACGGAAAGAACTGGAACCAGAAGGAAAAGATTTTGTCCATTACCACTGTTTAATCCACCAGGAGAATTTGTGCACGACAACTTTTGGATTTGAGAATGTCATGAAAGTTATTGTGACTGTCGTCAACATTATTAGGGCAAGAGAATTGAATCATCGTCAATTCCAAGAGTTTTGACCCAAGGTTGCGAAGTGGATCACGACAATGTGGTTTATTATAATGATGTGCAGTGGTTGAGCAGAGGGAAGGGTTCTTAAGAGTCTTTGACTTAAGGAGCAGAATACAGCAGTTCATGCAAACCAAGGGGGAATCCGATTGCAGAATTTAACGATCCGAAGTAAGGATGATAGACTTTGCCTTTGTGACCATCGCGTTGCATATGAATGACCTAAATACGTGGCTACAATCCAAAGATCAACCGGTGCACACTCTGTTTGATCATACCAAAGCTTTTGTGGCCAAGCTCAAACTTTGGGAGGCACAACTTGCAAAAAAAGACTTTACTCATTTTCAGCTTCTCGCTGAGTCCAACTGTTCTTCTCTTGATGAATACGCTACAAAATTAGCCATGTTGTGAAATGACTTCGAAGAGAGATTTAGTGATTTTCATAACCAACAGTGTTCTTTAGATTTATTTTTAATGTCATTCAGTGTTAATGCTGCCAAAATGCCAGGCTCAGTACAAATGGAGCTGCTTGAACTCCAAAACAACTCTTCTTTGAGTGAAAAATTATTCAATGTGCCTTTCCATACATTTTACAAAGATTACATTTCTGAGGATGCATTCCCTAATCTTCACTGGCATGCTTTGAAGATATGCACTTTGTTAGGAAGTGCATACTTTTGTGAGCAGTTCCTCTTTTCTGGAATGAAGCATTTGAAGTCCAAGACAAGAACTCAGATTACGGACCTACATCTCAAGAATACTTGGCACACAGCAACTTCCAACATTGATGCCAACATCGACAAGATGGTCAAGGAAAAACATTGCCAAGTTGTCCATTGACATTGTAAAAAATGAATGTTTTCTTCATTAAATTATCTTTATTCAAGTATTGATTGTATTTACTTATCATGAACCTGACTCCTACCTATGCTCTTAAAGCTGAGTTTGTTTATTTTTATAGGATTTTATGTAAAGTATGGAAAGCACAGTGTTCCTTGTGAATCTGGAAAGTATCTTAAAATTCTAAATACCGCAGTATAGCTTAGTGGCCAGTGGGGTTCATTGAAATTTTTAGTGTGGCCTCTCTGTCTGAAAGGTTTGAAGACCTTCTGCTATAAAACACTGTTCACAAGAAAAATTGAAATTGTACCAGAATAAATGCACCCCCTCCCATAGACATGTATTATCAAGATATGTTTCTAATGTTATATTTTTGAAAATACTTAAAATGAGATTTGCAGATGGAAAATAAGTTCAAATAACAAGAAAAGTATAAATTCCATATATGTTACACATTTGAAACAAATATATAAATGAATTTATTATTATTTTTATGGCTATTTAGCCTATTTTTGTAATGTACTTTTATAATGTCATTGGCTTTTTACTCAAATTTTAGGGCATTACTGATGTTTTATGTAGATAGATGTATGAAGAATATATAGGAGGAAAAAATTCGGACATATCTTAGGATGTTGCTGGCTGTCTTATTCAGCAGCATCCTGGCATGTGGCGATAAACATTCATCTGCTGTTAAATGCTGTTGAATTTATTATGATATGATAGAAATCTGCAACTACAATAAAAAAAAAAAAAAATCCAGCTTCTTACTAGAAAATATAATCGTTATAACAAAATTTGAAGTATTTTATATATTTGAATCTACGATAGCCTGTTAGTTTTAGAGTGGAGATGCTATTTAGTCTGAAAAGCAGGTCGTCAATACATGGCACATAAAAGTAAATACAATATTACTGCAGTAGTATTAATTTCTGCTTATTGTCCATTCAGTTTTTTTTGGTTCTACTCAAACTCTTAAACTTCATTAATGTTGAGAATCAGGTCAGTGCAAGAGGCCATCATTTCATAGCTATATTAAAAATGCAGAAATATAATTTGCAAATTATTTTTTTCTGCCATGTCCTTTTATGGAGACACATCTTCTGGATGAACAAGCCAGATTTCGAAAGATCGAAGTACAGGCAACAAATACTCGCACTAAGACTAATAGCAGAGAAAGCTCGAAGAAAGAACAAAAAGATATATTGCTGTTTCATGGACTTCCAAAAAGCATTTGATAATATTGACCAAAATATAATATAGGCTGTCTTGGAATCCTGTGGTGTGGACAATAAATTGATCCGTCTGCTGAAAGATATAAACAGCCGAGCACAAGCAAAAATGAGAATAGCCGGTGAGACTGAAGATTAGTTTGCCACTAGTCAAGGCACATGACAAGACAAGGGGACCCAATATCACCAGTTATCTTCATCACACATCTGGAAAGAACACTAGATAAGATTAAAGAAGAAGGTGGAGGCATTTCAATAAATGGCATGAGAATAAACTACCTCTGCTTTGCAGATAACATCGTCCTGATTGAAGAAGATGCAGCAAGGCTGGAACAGACATTGCAAACACTATACACAGAAGGAAAAAGATATGGACTAAATGTCAACTTTGAAAAAACTATATTCAGACAACAGGAGTTACTGAACAGAGTTACGATAGACAGATTTCAACTGGAAAATGTGGAACACTTCATGTATCTTGGATGCCACATGACGCATGACTTGGACACCAAAAAAGAGATGAAAATTAGAATAGCCAGAGCAACAACTATTTTAAAAGTCATGGACAAAATATGGAAGAGCCAAGCTATAAAGATGCAAACTAAACTGTGCATGTAGAAACCTGTATCTTCAGCAGCATGCTCTATGGATGCAAGGCCTGGGTACTCCTGAGAGAATCTGAAAGGAAGTGCTATAGAAAGATCTTGAGAATAAACTGGATACAGAAAGTGAACAATGAGGAAATCTACAGATGAATACAACCAAAAGAAAACCTGATCCAGAAAATAATCAAAAGGAAACTATGAGAGAAAATTAAAAACGTTGCTGTTTGGAAGGATTGAAGGACAGAACAAAAGAGGAAGACCAAACAGAGAATGGGGCGATGACATCGTCAAATGGGGTGGAAACTCTATACACAAATTGAGTCATCTTGCACAAAACAGAATGCAATGGAAGAATCATATCAAGATGGCAGCAGACACCTACGGGCATTGGACCCATGGTTGTTGATGATGTCCTTTTTATTATTTCCATGTGATAGGAACAGATCTTATTATATCCTTTTTGTTATTTGTTTGTTTCTTATGTATTTTATAACAGATAGCTTTAATGTCTGTTATAGTAGTGGTTTATTTTTTTGGGGAAGAGGGGGAAGGAAATGGTATAGTGTACCATCACCTTTATTAATAGTGATGTGACATACGAATGTATCATTTTAATTTTCAACTTTTCCTGCTAGCAAAGAATGTGTACTGGCACTTATTGTTTCACACACACAAAGGCACTGGTTTAGCCTTGCTGATGAGACATATATGGTGTTACCAAAAAGTCATGGAACACCCTCTGATTGCAGAAAAAAGGTGATTATTAAGATCGTATATAAAGGAGATGAACAGTTCTCTCAGAAAGTCATTTTGATCTTGTATACAAAGGAGTTAATAGCACTTCAGAGGTAAATGGTATGTCATTTAAGAAAAAACTTCTGTATGTGCTATTGCATGGCATTAAAAATGATAGGGCTCACAGTTGGCAGTGTACTGAAGAAATCAGTCTACCAGTGACATTAAGCTCAAAATACTGCTATCCCGTCCTGTTATGTCATCTCATTCTAAGAGGTTGGATATTTTGAACATCCATATCATATATTCCTATCATAGACTATTCTTTTGTTCTCTGCATAGTTCAGGCCTAGCTAGTTCTTTCTATGTGTGTGTGTCATGCGCTTCCTTTTTTCTTTTCCAAAGTTCTCTCTAGCAAATCTTTTTTGAAGACTTGCATTTCTAACAATATAACCTGTATATAACAATTTTCTTTTTTCTATGTTCTTTATTACATCTATTTTAGTACCTATCAACTCGAAAACTTCATCTCTCTTCTTTTGGACCTATAAGATCTTTGTTCTTCTGTACATCTAGTTTTAAGAGAAACTTGTGCCCTAGTTATATTGCAATCTATATATATATATATATATATATATATATATATACACACACACACACAAAAAAAAACACATGATAAAGGATTATTTATTAAATATACTTCCATAAATTTCAGTTTAAAATTAATAGACCATTGTCAGTGGCTTAAAAACAATTTTTACAAAACAGAATGTAAACGATTTATTCGAAATAGAAAACGAGCTGTATGATGTTAAATCGCCAACAGCATTATGCTTTCACTGAAGAAAAGGTTAATAAAAGTGTAAAATAAATTGCACATATATAATTTGTTAGAAGACTGATTTACTCGGTTGAAATACATTTTTTTTTTAGAATTAAATGACTGGGAAACCGAGATAAGAAGTAAAAACAAATTTTAATGGCACGACTAGTTTTGTCTTTAACAGACAACTAGTCGTGCCATTAAAAATCAGGTACAAAAAAATAAAAGAAATAACCAACAAGAACCGTAAAAGAAATATCTCTAAATAGCACAAAAAAGTTAGCATATACATATCAACATTAATGTGTTGACATTTGTGTATTTAAAAACATTCTCTCTCTCTCTCTCTCTCTGACCTCATTGTTGGATGGATGCATGCATGTACTCACAATCTGATGTACCTAATATTGGATAGCAGCACAATGACAGTCAGACAGGTTATAGCTTAGATTGCTGTTGAGATGTATAGGATTAAGGATGATTTCTTTAGATTCTACTATCTTACTTTCTAGTTCATCGTAACACCAGAAAATATTAGTAGACTTGTTTCATAGAACTGGATGGGTGTGGTTCTCTTCATTAGAATTTACAGAAAACAGAACATGGCTTGACAGAGCACCGGCTCGCATTCTCCCATAACTTATGTCCCTCTGATGTTCTTCGATACGTAACTCAATGGATTTCTCTGTCTGCCCAAAATATAGTTTATCACAGTTGCACAAAATCTGGTCGACACCGGGATACTTGATGTTGTTATTGGAAGTTTTTTCCCACTTGGTTAGACTATAATAAATTTAGTTTAATCCTTTATCCAAATGTAAGCAAACAAAGTTTGTGCCTAACCAAGTGGGAAAAAACTTCCAACATCTTTCTATAAATCCAGAGTAATTTAATAATAAGGTGAGATACCTTTTGGCAACTCGTATAAGTAAATATGACCTCTCCATAGCTTCTGCCTTAGTATCACCACCTCTGGGTCTGGCTCCTACTGATGAGACCTCAATAAATGTCAAAACCGGTCTGGGTAGTGGCCCTTCCCTTAATGCATAGCATTGTACATGTCTGCAAGGAGATGTGCTTTGCATTATGGGAGATACTAAGACGAGGAGTGATGAGAGCTTGGTCCACCTTTACTACGAGTTGCCTCAGTCCTGAAGATACTTCAGGTGCAAACTTTGTTTGCTTACACTTTGATAAAGGATTAAACTAAATTTATTATTGAGGTTATGTCTAGGTTTAGGTCAGCTCAATAAGGAGTGGAGTTTAGGTAGAGGTGTGAATAAAGTCAGTATCTAGTTTGAATGAATTTAAGGGAAGGTATGATAGCTGGTTTGGGTGATTTATAGCCTTCCTTGATGAGTCCTTGACTCCCTGGAGGTCTCAGATAATAATAATAATATTATTATTATATTTCCTAAGAACGTTGGCCAATTTGGGGTAGTAGGAAAGAGCAGTCACATGGAACTTGATATACACCTGGAAGAAACATAGTTGAGCGTTTATCTTTAGAAGAGGGAAAATACGTTGAGAGTTTATTAATAGGAATATAAGTTGCTACTAAATCACATTTCTTCAGATTTCTTGAAATTGTTTCTGAAATGCCAGAGATGTATGGATCCTGACATTGATTCCTTGTTGTTTAGGTTAGGTTTGTTGGAGTCACACAGATATTGTGTAGTCATTTTGAAGAAGCCATTTAATTTCATATGTTGTTTGATGGTTGAGACTTCTTCCTGTGAATGATGGGGAGTTGAACAATTAGTCTTAGCTCGTTGAATTAAACGCTTTATGATTCCTATCTTTTGAGAAGGGTGATTTGATTGTTGAAGAATGTAACATCCAGTGAAAGTGGGTTTTCTATAAACTGATGTTGTTAAATTACTTGATAGTGGATGAGAAGAATATCTTAAAAATGATAATTTGTTGTCTCTTTCAATTTCCATACTGAATTTGATATGAAGATGTAAAGTATTTATATTATCTAAAATAGTTGGTAAGGTATCTATATTGTAAGGTCACATCGCAAGAATGTCGTCTATTTATCTAATCCAAAATGAAGGTTGTGGATGTCTTCTAAATGTTTTAAATAAAAGTTGGCTAAAGCAAGGTAGAGTGGACTTCCCATGGCAGTTTCTTCTACTTGGTTGTAGAATTTGTTTTGAAACAAAGTATCCAGAATGCAACACGAATTTGAACAATTTTACTATATCTTGTGGGAATATTTCAGAAAGTAGTTGTAAATTATCTTTGAGAGATACGTTTGTAAATTGGGATTCTATATCGAAGCTCACCATAAAATTAGTAGGTTGTATAGAGACGTTTTTTAATTTATCTAAGAAATCTGAGTTTTTTTTTTTTTTTTTATAAAAGAGCGAGATTTGCCTATATGTGATTTCAATAAGTTTGCTAAATATTTGGCTATGCGGTATTGTAGGTGAATCAATGCAGTCTACAATTGGACCGAGAGGAATGTCTTTCTTATGGATCTTTGGTGGACCATAAAACCTCACTGTTCTTGCAAAATATATTTTTAACTTTAAATCTGCAAATAGACAACAGAGTAAGCAAAGCTGGTATGGTGAGTATCCAGCTGAGTAAATTTATATGGAATGAGAGAGAAATTAACCAAAATACCAAACTAGCAGTATACAAGATAGTGTTCAAACCAGTTTTAAGTTATGGATCTGAGACTGGGTTAGAAATAAAGTACTTGATCAAAGACTAGAGACCACAGAAATGATGGTTCTGTAGTGCATCTACAGGATTGTCTTAACTAAACTGAATAACAACTGTAACAAATTTGCCATGAAAATCGGCAATAAAAAGACTAAAACTATGAAAACAGGCAGGAACATGGAAAGCTTATAGAACAAGTAAAATATTTCAACTATTAAGGCACAAGTTTTTAGTGAAGATGGCAAATTAAATCTGGAAATAGATTACAGAATAAGCAAACTTGTATGTTGTGAAGTTAGCTGAATAAATTTATATGGAATAAGAGAAAAATTAGCCATAATACTAAACCAGCAGTATACAAAACACTTTAAACCAGCAGTATACAAAACATACAAAAATGTTGAAACCAGTTTGAAGTTATGGATCTAAGAGTTCGGTTAGAAATAAAACACTTGATCAAAGATTAGAGACCAAAGATATGAGAGTTCTTAGAAAAATTAGGAGAGTGAACTGATGGCATCAGTGGCAGATAACCTCTTGTTCGATTATTTTTCATATATACCCTTTGGACTACCTTTATTTCATTTGCAGCTTTTGAATTTATTCTTTCCAGCATAATTCATAATAGCAATTTTGTTATGTGATTTATTAGGCTAGTTGAATGTAATCTTTGCATTCTACTGTCCCCTAGCCTTTTTTTCAGGATCTTTATAAAGATACATTGAGTTGGTTAGGAATGTCTGTTTTCATATATGTGATCCACTTTCTTCTGAGGCTTTTAGCATTTCTATATGAATGCCATTCTGACCCAGTGTCTTTCCTTTCTTTCATTTGCTCTATAGTTCTCAGTATTTCTTCTTTTAGTATATTGGTGGACCATCTTTGAAATAATACTGGTTACTGCTACCAGGGAGACAGGAGTAAGCTGATGCTCCTTTAAAAGGCTTGTTACTTCATCTTGCTCTCAGACCCTAGAGAAAAACTATGTTGGTATATGTGAGCAGCCACAATCAGTCCCCATAAATATTTCCACAAGAGTTGCATGCCATGAATTTTCATTGAAGAGCTATATCCACAGCCATTCAACAACAATGAAGCAGTTGATTGAAATGGGCCAAGGTACACAGAATCTGAACCATGGAACAATAGAAATTGGTCCTGAGTTGCTAAATTTTCAGCCTGATGATTTGTTTAGCAAGTCATACTGCATGAAATTTTAGTATGATGATTTGTTAGTGTAATTATATGTGCTTTTCATAGTATAAATTGAGGCCACTAGTCACAGAGGATTGATGGTAAAACTATTGCACATCTTTCAAAAGGACAATTTTTTCAAGGCGAGAGAAATAAACTAAGTGAAGGCAAGACATGTTTTGGTACATACCTCGTTCTAATAATTATCCAAGTAAAACAAGGTATCCTCAGCCTTCCCAACCACATTGCCACGAACATCAGACTCGATGTAGCCAATGTACTCATTTATGCTAAACCACCAAAAAAGCAACCTGTTAGGCAAAAAATTTGAAGCTCTGCAAGAAATGAAAAACAATAACAGAATAGTAATTACCAAAGCGGATAAGAAAAATGCCACTGTGGTATTAAATCAGATTACACAGATGAGCTTGCCTCCTTACTTCTAGATTGTTCTACCTACCTTCACCATAGACTATAATCCCACCAGTACACAGATCAGAACATTAAAGAGGCCTGTGGAAGTCACAAACTAAAACCTTATAACTCTAGACTCCCAAGGATATATGGACTACCAAAAATCCATAAACAAAATGTGCCATTACATTCTGTTGGATGGCATTGATTCATCCATATATAAATTAGCCAAACATTTAGCTGAAGTGCTCATATAGTATACTGGCAACACACCTTCACACACATTAAAAAAAAAAAAAAAAAAACACTGACCTACTTTAAAGCCAGTATAGAAAACTTTACACTCCAACACACTGACATAATGTTCAGTTTTGATGTCTCCTCTTTATTCATTAATGTCCTGCTCAAAGATATCATAGCCCTGTTTCGGTTAACCATGAACTCAGGCTATTTTGTTTGGCAAGTAAAATTCTACAAACAGAGGGGACAGCCATGGATTTTCCACTTTCTCCACCCATGGCCTACTTCTTCATGGAGACCTTCGAAGAAAAAGCCTTAAACTCTGCTATCCTGCATAAACCCACTGTCTGGATATGCTATGTAGATGCCATTTTCTTCATTTGACCACATAGCTTGGATATGCTCCACATTTTTTTAACACATCTGAATAATCAGCACCCCAGGATCCAGTTTACCTTAGAAAAGGAAAACAACAACAATCTCCAATTGCCAGCCTTATGGATCTCTGGCATTCTCTGTGTTTATAGAAAACCTGCACATACAGTTCGATGCATTAATCAGCATTCACTCTCCCCGTTGTTTTCACCATGGAACCAGGGCAAAGAGCAAAAAGTCAGTTACTGGAACAAACAAAACACACCCCAACTCAACATCACCAGAGTTCAAGATCAGTACTAACAACATAAGAAGCCTGTATGGCAAAGAAATAGAACTAGCTGAGGAATTGGAAGTACCAGATTGACATAAAAGAGGTGACTGAAACAAAAAAGAAAAAAACTGGTGAGATCTTTCTGAACAATAAATACACAATGTTATATTCAGGCAATAACAATCAGGGAAAAGAAGGAGTAGCCATAGTATTCAACACTAAATACGAGGCTAATCTTCTTGAATGGCAGGCAGTCTCAAGTAAAGTAATGTGGGCAAATATCGAATTGGGGAATTGGACAATGAGACTCATGTGTGGCTATAGTCCCACAGAAGGTTCTACTAATGTAGAAGTGGAGGAATTTTTTGAGGCTTTAGAGAAAGAAAGCAACTGACACAATGAAAAAGGAAAAGTTGGACAGTCCTTGTTGGTTATCTAAATGGCAGAGTAGGAAATGATTGTCAGACACATAGAAATATTTTGGGAAAATTTAGAGAATAGAGCAAAGCTAATAATAATAATGCCAAATACCCGTTGGACTGGTTATTACTTACATAATGTTCCAACATAAAAATGTGCACAAATTTGCATGGAGAGAAGATGCAAGGAATAAGTCAAGTCTCATTGACTAGATTATTGTTGATAGTGATGTTTTCTCACTGGTGCAGTATACTAGAGTGTGCAGAGGATTTGAAATTAGAAGTGATTACCATTTAGTCTTGAGCAGGATAAAATTGAATTTCATATTGAAAGGAAGAACATGTAAGAAAGTTTTAAAGCGAATAAAAGTTGAGCAGCTCTCAGATGTGAACTGTAGACTAAAATACAGAAACATTATTCAAGAAGTAATTTAAGAACAAGAACCAAACCTTCAAGATTCAGTGGCAAATTTTGAAGAAAACATTGATTGATTCAGCCAGAAGAGGTATGTGGTATGTAAGGATAGAAAAATCAGAACTCCATGGTGGACACAGGAAGTTAAAGAGGCAGTGAAGGAAAAGAAAGCGTATCAACAGTTCCTGGCAAACAAGTCAGCTTGTGCTCTTAGAGAATGCAGAGACAAATCTAAAAAAGTTAAACGCTGTATAAAACTAGTTAAACAAAAGTCAATGGAAGACTTTGGTATTAAATAGAAAATAAATATCAGAAAGGTTGTAAAATATTCTGGAGGCTATTGAAAAAGCTCAGAAATGGAGGAAAGAGTGCTGTAAAAGGAATTAAAGGTGATACCAAAGTCTTCCATTGACTTTTATTTTGAAAAATTACTTTGAAAAATTGCTAAATGAAACAACAGTGGTAAAAAACACTCCACAAGCATGCAATCAGGAATATATATTCATATTTGAAGTAGAAAAAGTGATCAAAAGCCTGAAATGTAGAAAGCCCACAGGAGTAGATGATATTTGACCAGAAATGCTCATGTATAGAGGTATATGAAAGTTTTGCAGTGGCTGCACAGCATAATGAAGAGAGACGAATTCCAGATGATTGGAGTAGAGCTCTCATAGTACCCAGATACAAAAAAAGGAAAAAAAACTGAATGCAAGAATTAGAGTTAATTTCCTACTGAGTGTTCCTGGTAAGATTTATGCAAGTATAAATGAGAAATGGATGGGAAGCTTGGTGAAGAACAAGCTGGATTCATGCCAAATAGAGGCTGTCATGATCAGATTTTCACTTTACGACAAATAGTTCAGAAATCATGGGAATATAACAGAAATCTGTATTTAAGTTTTATAGATCTGGAAAAGGCATGACGAGGTGCCAAGAGAAATGCTATTCAAAATGCTACAGTTATAGGATGTCAGTGGGGCATTATATCAAACAATACTTGGTCTATATTTCAGTTGTAATTCAGCAGTTATAATTGAAGGAAGTAAGAAGATGGTTTAATATTAAATCTGGTGTTTGACAAGGATATACGTTATTACCCTCTGTTATTATTCATTATGGATCACATTATGAAGGATAGGTATTAAACCTGATATTAAAATTGGAGATGTTAATGTCAGCTCTTTGCTTTATGCAAATGATGTTATACTTCTAAATAAATCCACTGCAAGTCTGCAAGATTCCCTGAGTAAATTGAATAACTGTTGTAATAAATTTGGTACAAAAATCAACAATAACAAGAGAAAGACAATGAAAACAGGCAGAAACATTGAAAATATCAACTGCATTTGAATGGAGGACCTATAGAACAAGTAAAACATTTCATCTATTTAGGCACAAATTTTAGTGAAGATGATAAATTAAATGTGGAAATAGAAAACAGAATCAACAATCCGGTATGGTAGGAATTCCACCAACTGAATAAATTTATGTGGAATAAGAGAAAAATTAGTCAAAAACACTAAATTAGCTGTATACAGGATAGTGTTCAAGCCAATTTTAACTTATGGATCTGAGAGCTGTGTTAGAAATAAAAACCTTGACCAAAGACTAGAGACCACAGATATTGAGACTCTTGAGAAAGATTCAGTAATGGCAATATCATATCTAAAACTAGGATATTGGGAAAGAACTTGACATTGTTAGAGGAGCTAATCTCAGGTGGTATGGTCACTTAAATAGAATGGGAGAGGAAAGATTAGCAAAACAAGGGTTCTCTGCTAGGTTGGCAGGAAAAAAACCCAAAGGAAGACGAAGACATAGGTGGATTGATGTAGTAAAAAGTGCTTTAGAAGACATGCTGAAGCACCTTGCTGACCATGCTTTGGACACCCACCATAGGATATGATGGAAGAAGGCCACTCTATTACACTACAGCAAATACAAATATGAAAGGCTATTCCTCAAGGCCTTCAGCCTTACTTGCCCAGTGTTAGTGCCTGCATGCACATATCATTGTTTTTTGTGATCCCTGATGATGGCAATGTAACTTTGCCAAAGTATAGGAAAGTATTAAAGTTTTTATAATTAATATTTTAGCATGCATTATTTTCTGAAAAATAATATCTCTTTTATATCATCATGTAGCCAAAGCTGTTTTTTTTTTTTTTTTTCATTTTCATAAGTGGTTTTTAAATGGTTCCAGAGGATGGAACCATTTAAAAAATCTCTAATACTAAAAACAGACAGAATTTTATCTCTCTTTAGTGAATATTGCACAATGTGGGGGTGGTCTACACCACCTAGTCAAAATAAACTCTCCATAATACAATACTTAAAGCCAGTGGTGTAGCTAGAGCTTTTGCTGCCCCTCTCAACACACACCAAAAATACTACAAAAAGTCAAAACGACATATAGGGAAATAAATTAAAAACTGTTTATTTTTGAAGAAAAACTTTAATTTAAACATTCTAAAATGTTATTTTTCTTGCTTTTCTGTTAGCAAAATCGTTGATGACATTGTTGAAGTCTATTTCATAGTAATGTAGGTAATTCTTAATCAATTTTATTTAGAAAAACTCCTCTCATAACTAGCAACACTTATAGCAATTGTGAGGAAAATTCGCTGTAGTATTACAATAGTTGGAACTGAGTTCTTGAGACTGTATTTTAGAATTAACTGCAAAAGTTCAAAAATCGAACCACCCCCCCTCTGCCCCCCCCCCTCTAGCTACGCCTCTGCTTAAAGCATTTGTATGTCATATTGCTGGTTTTCAAATCCATGTTTTTCTACTAACTTTTCATAAATGGTATTTTAACTCATTAATTATAAAAATCAAAATTCTCTTCCCATTGCTGATAGATTGGGGGTGGGGCGAGTACAGCAAAAAAGAACTTGTTGTAAGTAATGCAATGCCCAACACATTACATAATCTGTTACAAATATGCAGATCAAGACAGCAGCTGTAGAATGCATGCTCTCCTGTTTTCAGTTTATAACAGATATCACAGATTGAATCTCTAATATTAAAGTACCCTCTATTTGATGGCATTTACTGGAAGGTGACCATATGCAATTCTCCAAGCAAGATCCCTACTGGAACTTCATTGAGTTATGAAACAAAGTGTTATTGTTAGTAACCCACTGTGGAAGTTCGTGGCAAAAGAAGTTGCCACGAACTTCCACAGTGGGTGTTGTAGTAGTTCTTAGAGCTAAACACAGAATGTTGTAGTATTCAGGAATAATCTCAGCTTTTGGAGCTTTATAATCATTTACTCCAAATAGCAAGACATTATTCAAACATTTCAATATATTTCATCCAACGTTACATGGACATCGTCATGGAGATAGACTATTAACTGCATTCAAAAGATGAATCAAATAATGAGTATAAATCATGTGTATGTTAGCTCATGTCTTGGTCGCAGATAATACACTATTAGAGTTCAAGGAACAATTGTAGTAAGTTGCATAGATTTAAAAAACTTATGAACAATTAATGATGATCACTTCCCAAAATTTATATATTGGCATACAGTCTGATCAATTCAGGTTCGGATGATTTCTTAGCGTTTCACATGTCAAGGAAAATATGATCAAATTTAAACTTGCTGGAGTGAAGAAGCTTTTATCTGGTTCCAAAGAACTCTGCGCCTAGTGTCAATAGTGTGAGAAGCAAGGCCAGACTTGTCAGATTCCAAAATTAGTCTTGATGTTCTTCAATTCTAATCAAGGCAGAATGGTTAGGCTGTCCAAAATAGGAAAAATGACATGAGTAGGATACTTGATAGACACCTGGTAAGAAAAGAGACGGTAATGTATCTTTTGTTGATAGTGGGAAGGAAGGAAGATAGTTTCTGAGCTGGTTTGAAGGAAGCATATAGATTGAAAAGCAGATTGTATGAGCTCTGTGTACAAGACTCTTGGTAATATCTATTTTTTGTGATGAATGATGATGGGAAGATAGTGAATGTATCTGCCAGTAAAGGTTGGCTTCCAATAAATTGAAAATTCAACATTACCTGTGGGATAACAAATTATTATGGTATCCAAAAAAGTGTAGATTATTGGATTCACATAAAGAGTTTTTTGGACCCAGATAAAACTTCTTCACTCCAGCAAGTTCAAATTTGACTATCTCGTCTTTGAAATGTGTGAAACTAAGAAATCATCCAAACCTGAACCAACCAGACTATATGCCAATATCCAAGTTTTAGGAAGTGATCACCATTAATTGTTCACAAGTTTTTTAAATCTATACAACTTACTACAATTGTTCCTTTGAACTCTAATAGTATAATATCATATACTTGAGCTGCAACTGAGGCACAAGCTAGTATGTGCATTATTTATGGCTCATTATTTGATTCATCTTTTGAATATATTTGTTGGTTTATCTCCCTGACGATGCCCACATAATGTGGAATGAAATATATTGGAGTTTTTGGTTAAATTCTATATAATTTTTGTTACATGTGTAAGCCATGAAACTTACTTTAATATGTCATATGTACATTTTCCATTAAAGATATTAATTAGGTTTACTATACAATTGTAAGATTTTATAAATTGTAACTGTTTTTTTCTAGGCGAGTAAGTGTGTTGGAACAGAAAAACTAGAGTTACACAGGTGTAATGTCGCAGGGATGGCCTCGTGGGGATAGTGACTTAAGAAATAAGGGGATGTACACTTTATTACAGAGCCAGGTGAAGTATGAGGGGAATAATAATGGCTATAAGAATACTGTTAATACACTGGTTTTTCTGTATATAAATGTTAGGAGCATTAGGAATAAAGGGAATGAGTTTGTGGCATTGATTGATTGTCTCTCCAAAGGTTGGTGTCAGTGAAATTTGGTTAACTGGGGAGAATATTCTAACAGAGATGAAAATTGAAGGATATGGCATATTTTGGTAGAATAGAGAAGGTAAACATAGTGGTGGAGTGTCTCTCATTATCAGAGATGAATTGTGTTGCTTTCATGGTGGAGAATCTCAGTGGAAATAACACCAATGGCTTTGAGAGTGTATGGTGTGAGATAATTTTATAAGACAAGATATTTAGTGAGATATTGCTACAGGCCAGGGAATATAGATGGTGATGAGCAGGAAATGTTTAAGCTAATTAGTTTGGCAAGTGCAAAATGAGCTATCATTATGGGAAACTTCAACTATAGTGATTTATATCATTATACTGGGTGGAGGAGACAGCATGCAGTAATAATGGAACTGAATTTTTGGATTTCTTGAAGGACATCTGTTTTAAGCAGCATGTGGTGGAGGGAACACAAGGATCAAGAGTTTTGGATTTTGTCATAGCATCAGAGGATCTGATTGTTGCTGACATGACATGCTTGCCCCCGACTGTGAGAGATGCCATGTAATCCTGACTTGGAGAATGAATAGAAATCCAAAAATTCAGTTCCATTATTACTGCATGCTGTCTTCTCCTCTATCCAGTTTTTATCACTCTAGTTGAAGTTTTCCATAATGACTGCTTGCTTTGCACTTGCCAAGCTAATTAGCTTAAACATTTCCTGCTCATCACCATCTATATTCCCTGGCATGTAGCAATATCTCACTAAATATCTTGTGAAGACTTAGAAACCAGCTTGCAGCAGTACGATGGCTGAAAGAATTGTGAAACGTTAGATATTAAACTAATATTTACTTGACTAACATACAGAATTAAGTTTAATTTATTATCAATTATTATTATTTTCCTGACCTCTATGGAATCACGACTCGTTGTGGGAGGTCAACAACACTAGTCAACACAAAGTCCATCATACCACTCCTTAAACTCATCCACAGTCTGCACATTCGTCAACCTCTCAGGCGATGCATTCCATGCTCCTACCACTCTCCATGCAAAAAAAACTTACCCTTTTACTAAACACTTTCTTTTGCAACTTCCAGGGATAGCCTCTTGTCCTTGCTCCTTTCCCTCATTCTACCATATAAAAATTCTCGGTGTTAATATGATAATAACCCTTCAATAGCTTAAATGTCTCGATTATATCCCATCCCCCCTTTGCCTTCTATTCATCAAATTGTACAGTCCTGTTATAATTTTTGTCATCTGTCTCTGCACCCTCTCCAAGGTTACTTTATCCCCTTCAAATCCCGGTGACTAGATCTGAGCACAGAAATCCAAATGTGCTCTGATCGAAGCTCCATGCAATGGGACCAGCACACCTTTATCTCTCGTTGTCAGTGTCCTCAGAACTTCAAATCTCTGTCCACAATCATCCCCGATATCTCTTGCTTCTTCCAGTATAACTCCACTAAGTGAGTATGAAGTATCCCATCTGTGGATCTCAAATTTTAATTTGAGATCCACAGATGGGATACTTCATGGGAGACAGAATTAAGTTTAATTTATTAATACTAGTAGTCAAGAAAAAGGCATAATAATAATTGATTTTCTTTAGCTTCTATAATATTATGTACAACTGAGCAGGTAAGATTATGTGCTTCAGAAGAACAGGAAAGTGGCCCAATTTTCCAGTCTTTCAAGGTTTCAATGTTTTTTGCATAGAAGTTCTTAAGCTGGTAATATTGGGTAAGTGGAGAATGGAATTCCAAGTATAGTGAGAGGCTTTCTCTTGGACTAGTCCAAAGGGAATGTTTCAGAGATCCCACTTTCCAAAAACGTTTAATTTTGTCTTGTCAGCATTAGCAGTTAATCTGCTGATTTTTCTGAATTTTTTCAGCAAAATCAAATTATTGTGAGCATATGCTAATACTTATTTTCCTTCATAGTTGAGAGAACTGTTGTCCCTTGCATAGCATGTGAATTATCAGCTTCCTGCAAGAAAGGTTCAAGAACCAATGCAAAGAGCAGTTAAGAGAGCATCCTTACTTGACTCCTTTTTGAATTTTGACTGGGTGTGATAGAAACTCATTAACTAGGGGGTATGTAGTTGAATTGGCAAGGACTCCTTTAATAACAGATAGTAAGCTTTTGCCCAAAAATGCTGGAGGATGGAACAGAAAGGGATGTGGATATTATCAAATGCTTGAGTAAGTTCCACCGATAGTGGAACTTACTCAAGTATTGATAGTACTGCTATCGATTGCTTTTTCATATTAACTAGACAGATTTAAATCTTTATTGAGGTCTCATTAGTGTGAGATATACACAAGAGATACCAAGGTTGAAGTAATGCAGAAATTATATTTCCAATATACAAGTAGTGAAAAGGTGTAACACCTCATTACTAAAATACTTTGAATTAGAGCTAGTTATTGAAAATTTTGTCACTTGATTATAAATTAAAGATACCAATAAATTATATTCATGTTTAATCCTTTATCTATGTGTATCAAGTGTTTTCAGTCATTGTATCAAATGAAGCCTCTTGATTTTGATGTTCAGTTGTGTTGGATTGCTAGCCACATTGGAATCAAGAAAAATTTGATTGCAGTTGCCACTTGGTTAGCTTGTACTTTCTCAGTGTACTGTTTCTCACTCTCCTATAATACAGATTACAGACAGTTAATAGGAATAGAAATCATAAGCAGTGGAAGTCATTCTGGTAGGAAGCAATAACAAATAAACTGGATAAAATAAAACTTCAAATTAAGCATTGATCTAGTCTACTTAGAGAGAACAGAGACAGAGGAAGTCATTCTTGCTAGGCTCCGCATAGGTCATTCATCTTACACGTTCCTATCTATTGAGGGTGCTGATGACCCACCTAAGCATGAAGAATGTAATACTCATCTTGTCATGTGACTTGTTCTGGTGGAGAACTTGAGAATGAAATCCAGGTTTTAGTAATCTGGCTGAGCCATGTACATCCATCCAGATCTTGTCAGACTGAAATTGCATGATGCTTTTAACATTTTATAATGAATTTATACAAATATATTTTATTATAAATGCAATTTATATATAAATAAGGCATTGCTCAGTTTTTTTTACATTTGTTTTCTTATACATAAGAAGTTATTTATTACCTTGTAAGGGCAGTATGAACTTTGCTGTCTACATTCCAGTAAACACCAACCAATCAACTGTCTATCCTCTGATAAGAGCATTTTTCTTCTATGTCTGGAAATTAGAAATGTGATTATTGCCTATCCAGAATGGTTTTTTACACCATTAACACAAAAAAAAATTCATAAAATTGGTAACCTGCTGATTATTAATATATGGCAAGCTGAAAATAAAGTTTACCGTACTTTATTTGGTCAGTCTTAGAAATAAAGGATAAGTAATTAGCCTGAGAATTCATATCTGTTTATAAGATATGAAATTCTCGGGCTAATTACCTACCATTTACTGAACTTTAATTTTAACATATCCATTGAAACAAGCTGTTTGTATATCATATAGTGAAAGTAAATATAGTATTATATATTTGATCTTGAATCTTTTAATCCTTTAATTTGAAAATTCTGAACCACATGATAATGTACTTTTGATATCTACAACATACTTGAATTATTATTTATTATTTTATTTTCTTGCAGAAATGGAATACTATAAACAGGAAGGTAAATGGAAAGAAAAAAAGGTAGATTATTTTTCATGTAGTACCTAAATTGTCATTGCTGTGTTGTTGCATGGGAACCTCCATGAGTCTGAAGACTCTGTGGAAGAGACGGTGCTATTCACTCATTACTATCGTACCTCTCCCTAAATGCATTGACCAACTAAACACCAGTAGAATGCAGCAACCCATTCCATTTATTTGCTACTCTCCAAGTGAACAATCTAGTTCTTGCACTCTTCCTAACCACATATACTATAAAATCCTTTAGTTTTATGGGATTGATCTAGTTTTTTTCTCTCTCTCTGTCTATCTCTTTTCTGCCTGTTTATTCCAGAAATCCTCAAGCTATCAACATAGGGAACATCCACAGACCACTCACCGACTTGGTCATTAGCTTCTAAATCCTTTCTGACACTACCTCATACCCAAGAAACCCACATGACCAGACCTGAGCACAGTAATCCAGATGTGGCTGTATCAAGGATTTATAAAGAGAAATGATGATTTCCTTATCTGTACTTGTGGTTTCCTGTAATCCTTTCAGTATGTCCTTTGAATTACAACTCTTTTCACCAGCACTCTCTCATCCCTGCTTCATCAGTTTCCTGGAGAACATTACCATCAATGTGGTACACAGCTTGTACTCTTTTCATCTCTAAATGCATATATTTATAATTAGCTACATTAAACCAATATCCATCATCTTTTTTCCCATAGTGTGAGCCTATATTAATCATCCTTGATGCATCTCTGCATCACCTTGATTAATTTTATGCTACCAATTTTGCATCAGCAAACAATTGGATATTTCCCTTTTAATCATTTCCTATATCACTCATGCACAAGCAAAAGTAGTCGAAGAACTGAGCCTTGTGGCACACTGCTGGTCACTTGCCAAGATTCTGCTCCTTTGTATACTACTATTTGGTATCTGATTATCAGCCACCTTTGTACCTACGTCACTAGTTTCTATCCATCCCCTTTTGTTCCATACTTCCATATGGTACCCTATCAAACATCTTTGTAAAATCCAGCAGTATCATTATGTAGCCATTATCTTGATCCAACTCGGCCATCACTCTATTAAAACAAAAAATTCGTAAATTACTAAGGAATAACTTCTCCATTATGAAGCCATGCTGTCCCCTCCCCCAACCAATGAAGTATCACATTCTTAACTAACCATTCCAGAATTCTGTCTTGACCAACTTTTCTAGTTTTACCAATGATTGATCCATAATTTGATACTTCAGTCTTGCTATACAGTGGAAATATTTTGCCTCCTTCCACTCCACTGTGACTTTACCAGAGCTGAGATTTAATTAAGTTAAACACTGTCTAGTTAGTAGCAGTGCCAATTTGGCTGTATACATTTGTAATATGTGAGTATGTCCTGTAATTCTAAATATCATCATCAAATTCCTGATATATACCCTTAAGAGGTGTACAAGATATGATAGTACTGCATGTAAAACTTACACCATTACTAACTTCTTATCTACAATTTTCCTCCAAATTAGCCTGTTACCTGTCAAGACTTCAACATTATCAGATCTTATATTTATATTATATTCTAAGATACTTTTTACTGTATCAATCCGCCTATATCTTGGTCTTCCTCTGGATCTTTTTCCTGCCAACCTGGCAAAGAACACTAGTTTTGCTAATCTTTCCTCTCTCATTCTGTTTAAGTGATCATACCACCTGAGATTAGCTCTACTAACACACATTCCTGAATGCTAACAATATTAAGTTCTTTCCTAATATCCCCATTTTTAATATGATGATGCCACCTGTTCACTCCTCTAATCTTTCTCAGGACTCTCATATCTGTGGTCTCTAGTCTTTGGTCAAATGTTTTATTTCTAACCCAGCTCTCAGATCCATAAGTTAAAATTGGTCTGGACACTGTCTTGTATACAGCTAATTTAATGTGTTGACTAATTTCTCTCTTATTCCATATAAATTTATTTAGTTGACTTCCTACCATACCAGCTTTGTTGATTCTGTTGTCTATTTCCATATTTAATTTACCATCTTCACTAAAAATTGTGCCTAAGTAGCTGAAATGTTTCACTTGTTCTATAGGTTCTCCATTCACAACTGCATTGTGAATGGAGAACCTTTGCATATGGAGCATCTGGAGCATCAGTACATAGAATAAAGAGCTGAGATTAACATCTCCAATTTTGATATCATGTTTAATACCTCTTTCCTTCATAATGTACATCCTTGTCTGACACCAGATTTAACATAAAATCATCTTCCTTTACTTCCTTCACTTCTAACTGCTGATTTACAACTCAAATAAAGACTAAGTCTTTATTTGAGACTAGACAATTAAATAAAGACTGGCCTGAATCCAGCTTGTTCTTCACCAAGCTTCCCTTCCACAATCCTTATCAACCGTTTCTCAAGTAGACTTGCACAAATCTTACCAGAAACATCTGGAATTCGTCCCTCTGTCCAGGCCGTCTGAAATATGCAGTGCAGCTGCTGTAAGACTTTTATACCTCCATACTTGAGCATTTCTGGTCAAATATCATCTACTCCCGCTGCCTCTCCACATTTTAGACTTTTGATGGCTTCAAGTATGGATATATATTCCTGATTGCATATCTGTTGAGTGTTTTTTACTACTGTGCTGTCATCACTGTTTGTTTCATTTAGCAATTTTTAATTCTAAATATAATTCTTCTTAACTGAGAGGTCAATATTTTGCAACTTCCCATCTCAGTATTGCATAGTCGCTTTCACCTTTCATAACAAATACATTTTGCACACTGAACCAAACAAAATCTTGCATATTAAACATCCTTAACAAAGACTTGTAGTTGTTATTGTTCTATTACACATGGGTGCCATGCAGACAATATCTAATATAAAATGTATAAACTTTTCTTAAAAGCTAAACAACTTGGTCTATGACATACTCAAAAAAAATAAATAAATAAGCACTATAACAAATTAACCTAATATTAACCCAGTGCTGGTGAAACTGGAAAATGTAACAAAAGTTGTTGGGGTCCTACAGACTCATCCAAATAATGTAGTGCATTATAGAAATCCATATATTTTTAATCAATATTATATTATGTATTGTTTAAGTGTCCTAATTTTACAGAATAAAAACAGATCCACAAAATTAAATTTTTATTACCCAAAAATACTTAACTAATTAAACATCTTTATTTTTCAACAAAAATATACTCTTCCTAGCTTATATAATGAATGAACTAAAAAAATCAGTATTTTTTAGGCACTTTGGTATTGGTTTACAAAAGGAACATATACATTATAAGAAGCTAATACAATAATAAACATTTAGCCTTGAGATTCCAATGATATCACTAACTAAAAATTTTAATTTTCTGTAATTGCACAGTCCGGGCACCTTAGAATTATGTGATTGAGACACACATATTTTGCTTGCTAAACTTAAACTTGCCTGTGCCCAACAGCCTGTCATCTGTGGCGTCGAGTAATGGGTTATGGTGTGTGGGGGGGGGGGGAGCTATACTGAGGCATGGCTCACTGCCATGCATTGTTAAAAAGTTATAGTCAATTTAAAATCTTTGGGGCCTATGACATCCCACCTTACTAACAGCGGATTAACTAAAGTAAAAAAAAAAAATTAATTTTCTGCACTGCTCAAATCATTGAAAAATGAAACACAGAAACTAAAACTTATGTCAATAAATCTATTAGCTGTAAAATTTTCACCTATGTATCGTAGGCATTTTCAGCACATTGAAAATGGAACACAATATAAAATTGCAATTAAAGAATCATTTTCAAAAAGTGCTATTATAGCATTAATCGGACAACAAACAGTCAGTAAAATTCCCAGTTATAATAAATTTACAATAATATAATAATCAGGAATTTGCATAAAATGATGTAATAATATTTCCCATAAAGGTGATAACCGAAGTCCATCAATCTGTTTAAGTTTGGTCGGTGTAGAAAGGTCTCGCACTTTCTTTATGTAAGCACTCTATGAGGAATTTACTTCTATGCAAGTTTTAGTTTTCATGTTTAATTTTTCCAAGTATGTCAGCTTATGTACCAATATTAAAACAACTCAAATCATCTGCTATGTAAGTATTACCCTCTAGTGGCAAATATGGATCAGTTTTTCCAACATATGGCCTATTAATAGGCCAGAATTATTTTTTATATTGTCAAAATTAAAAATTATTTAAAAACAAAATTTTTTTAACATAGCTATACATTCTTTTGCAATTTGTACCAATAAAATAAGCATCCTCAAATAAAACTAAAAAAAAAAAAATTACAATTGACACTCACTGTAGCAGACATTGCTATAACAAATTGCTGAAAAGTCCCAACCAGAATTCCATAGGTACTAATGCTGTGCTCAAAGAAATTCATTATAGCAAACTGAACATCATAAGAAACTGTTTCTGGTCCCTTCGAGTCCATTTGAGAAGAGTCAGCTGTTTTTCCATAGAACTGAAATTTATAACCATTCAGACAAAATTTTCATTTTACACTATTTGAAAGATTATCTGATTCAGAATTGAATGATAGTCTCCATGTAGGTATTTTAAAATGCTAATTCTTCCATTATCTGTTTACATTTTTGTTTCAGTCAGGCCCACACATAAGTTGCCAAACCTATAGCACATAAATGTAAAGTGAGTAAAAAGGAATATTACAATGAGACTGTTCTAAAGAAGAGAGGTAGATGGAATGAAAGATGAGACAAAGAAGTCGGTTTATTAAGTGAAGCTTAAGACAGTAAATTGATATTGACGAGCAGCTGCTCATATTCTTACAGTTTTGGAAGAAAGTGGAGGAATGATAGCATCTAGTCTAGCAGAATGTTGTCCATGGAAATATCTGTAGAAGAGACATAAAAGCAAAAACAGAATGCCTATAAGAGAGTGTGATTGGAGTTAATGTGTAAGGAAGAGGGCCATCATTTAATCAGATTTGCCATCCGAATAGCAACAAGTAGTATTTAAAGGTTGATCTGATTTAGAATTTTAAAGTCTAAAAAAATATCTGATATTTTATAGTCAAGACAACATGATCTGAAGAGTAATAAATTTAGGCAGAAAAATGTAAATAAGGTCAGTAAACAAAGGAAATGATGGAAATCATTTACTTCATTTACAATAACAACAGAACACAATGCACTGATATGAAACATACAGCACACAGAAGAATATAAAATAATACAAATGCATGCAATATTGGAAAAATAAGAAAAGAGAACTAAAAGAGTATGAAATTATAAAAGGGGTGCTTAAGGGTGAAAGCTGTATAACTGAGAGGAGACCTCCACGTAGCCTTTAAAAGAATGCGGATAACCGACCAGAGCTTCTGACCCAATGTCCAATCCTCATCTTCTCGTGGTGCACTCTGTTGCGTATCTACTTGGATACTGAACGAACGAGGATGGGCTGGCAATTTGGAATTTAGCCGACCAAATCATATTCTTATTGGTTAAACCAAAATAAAAAATGATAGTACGACATGACAAAATTTCATGCCGGCTGGGGCGTCGCCCAGTTAAACAAGGCCCTCGTTGTTTTCGCCAGGGAACCAGGGCGAACAGCGAAAAGTCAGCTACTGGAACAAATCTCAAAACAAACCCCAACTTAACATCACCAGAGTTAAAGATCGGTACTATCAACGTAAGAAGCCTGAATGGCAAACAAATGGAGCTAGCTGAGGAATTAGATAAGTACCAGATCGGCATAATAAGGGTAACTGAAACAAAAAAGACAACAACTGGTGAGATCTTTCTGAGCAATAAATACAAAATGTTATATTCAGGAAATGACAATCAAGGAAACGAAGGAGTAGCCTTAGTATTCAACACAAAATACGAGGCTAATCTTCTTGAATGGCATGCAGTCTCAAGTAGAGTGATGTGAGCAAATATCAGAATGGGGAACTGGACAATGAGACTAATTTGTGCCTATGGTCCCACAGAAGGTTCTACTAAAGTAGAAGTGGAGGAATTTTTTGAGGATTTAGAGAAAGCATCTGACACAATGAAAAAGGAAATGATGGTCCTTGTTGGGGATCTAAATAGAAGAGTAGGAAATGATTGTCAGACATACAAAAATATATTGGGAAAATTTGGAGAAAAGAGCAAAGCCAATAATAATGGCAAATATTTGTTGGAATTCTGCTAAGGACATGAACTGGTTATTACTAATACCATGTTCCAGCATAAAATGTCCACAAATTCACATGGAGAGAAGAGGCAAGAAGTAAGAAAAGTCTCATTGACTATGTTATTGTTGATAGTAATGTTTTCTCCTTTGTGCAGGACACCAGAGTATACAGAGGATTTGAAATTAGAAGTGATCACTATTTAGTCTTGAGCAGGATGAAATTGAATTTCACATTGAAAAGAATAACATGTAAGAAAGTTTTAAAGTGAATTAAAGTTGAACTGCTCTCAGATGTGAACTGTAGACTAAAATACACAAAGATTATTGAAGAAAAAATGAAAGAATTTGAGAACAGGAACCAAACTTTAGAGATTCAGTGGCAAGCCTTGAAGAAAATCTTGATTGATTCAGCCAGAGAGGCATGTGGTGAGGTTGTCTGCAAGGATAAAAAAAAATCAGAACTCCCTGGTGGACACAGGAAGTTAAAGAGGCAGTGAAGGAAAAGAAGAAAGCATATCAAAAGTTCCTGTCAAATAAGTCAGCTTGTGCTCTTAGAGAATATAGAGACAAATGCAAGAATGCTAAACACTGTGTAAAACTAGCTAAACAAAAGTTGGGAGGACTTTGGCAAGAATATAGAAAATAAATATCAAGACGGTGGCAAAATATTCTGGAGGTTGTTGAAGAAGCTTAGGAACGGAGGAAAGAGTGCTGTAAAAGAAGTCAGAGATGATAAAGGTGACATGAAAATGGGAGAAAAAGATATCCTTGAAGTATGGAGTAATGACTTTGAGAAATTACTAAATGAAACAAGCAGTGATAGTACAGTGGTAAAAAACACTCAACAGGCATATAGACAGGAATACATATCCATACTTGAAGTAGAAAAAGCCATCAAAGGCTTAAAATGCGGAAAGGAGTAGATGATATTCGACCAGAAATGCTGAAGTATGGTGGTATAAAAGTCTTGCAGTGACTGCACTGCATAGTTCAGAAGGCCTTGACAGAGGGACAAATTCCCGATGATTGGAGTATAGCTCCCATAATACCCATATATAAAAAAGGGAAATAAAACTGTATGTGAGAATTTCAGAGGTATTTCCCTACTGAGTATTCCTGGTAAGATATATGCAAGAATACTTGAGAATCGGTTGAGAGGAATTTGTAGAAGAAAAACTTGGTGAAGAACAAGCTGGATTCCGGCCAAATAGAGGCTGTCTCTATTTGAGTTTTGTAGATCTGGAAAAGGCATATGATAAGGTGCAAAAAGAGAATCTATTCAATATGCTACAGTTATATGTTGTCAATGGGGCATTATATCAAGCAATACTTAGTCTTTATTTGAGTTGTAAGTCTTCATTCATCATCTTCCTTATACCCTCTTTTACCTTGCAGTGTTGAGGGTCCATTGATCAGTCAGCAGTTAGAATTGAAGGAAGTACAGGAAGATGGTTTAATGTTAAAACTGGTGTGAGACAAGGATGTACATTATTCCCTCTGTTATTCATTATCTATATGGATCACATTATGAAGGAAAGTGGTATTAAACATGATATCAGAATTGGAGATGTTAATGTCAGCTCTTTGCTTTATGCGGATGATGTTATATTTCTGAATAAAACCACTACAAGTTTGCAAGATTCCCTGACTAAATTGACTAACTGTTGTAATAGATATGGTATGAAGATCAGCATTAAAAAGGCAATGAAAATAGGTAGAATTGTTGAAAATGTCAACTGCATTGTGAATGCAGAACCTATAGAACAAGTAAAACATTTCACCTACTTAGGCACAATTTTTAGTGAAGATGGTACGTTAAATATGGAAATAGACAACAGAATCAACAAAGCTGGTATGGTAGGAAGTCAATTGAGTAAATTCATATGGAATAAGAGAGAAATTAGTCGGAACACTAAATTAACTGTATACAAGACATTGTTCAAACCAGTTTTAACTTATGGATCTGAGAGCTTGGTCAGAAGTAAAACACTTGACCAAAGACTAGAGACCACAGATATGAGAATCCTGAGAAAGATTAGAGGCGTGAACAGATGGCATCAATGGCAATATCGTATTAAAAATGAGGATATTAGGAAAGAATTTGACATTGTTAGCATCCAGGAATGCGTTAGCAGAGCTGATCTAAGGTGGTATGGTCATTTAAACAGAATGGGCGAGGAAAGATTGGCAAAAGAAGTGTTCTCTTCCAGGTTGGCAGGAAAACGACCCAGAGGAAGACCAAGAAAT
The DNA here is from genome assembly GCF_054136105.1 of Typopeltis vanoorti. Classification (NCBI taxonomy): domain Eukaryota; kingdom Metazoa; phylum Arthropoda; class Arachnida; order Uropygi; family Thelyphonidae; genus Typopeltis; species Typopeltis vanoorti. The sequence goes on from NC_143555.1 coordinate 132,375,827, forward strand.
AGGTGGATTGATATGGTACAAAGTGCCTTAGACGACAGAAATATAAGATCTAATAATATTGGAGTCTTGACAAGTAACAGTCTGATCTGGAGGAAAATTGTAGATAGGAAGTTAGTAAAGATGTAAATTTTTCATGTAGTACTATCATATCCTGTACACCCTTTGAGGGTACATGGCAAGAATTTGATGATGATGAATTTATAAAAATGAAAATCCAGAAATAATGTTTAGATATTTTTATATGTTACAGTATCTTGAAATTGATATGTTTTAGATTTGGAAGAAAATAAATAGTCTAATTGCTAGAAATAAAAGAAATGGGTCACTTAAGTTTAAGCCATCCATTTCTATTATTTCTTATATAGTTACTCACCTGAAATCTTCATGGTGAATATGTGTCGTCTGTACCATTAAAATTAATGATAACCAGTGGCGGCTCGTGGCTTGAAATCGTGGGGGTGCTGCAACTTTCGAAATATACATACACACTGTAAGTACAGTATATACATGTTTGGATAAAATATCAAAATGATGGTAAAAATTTAAAAAAAAATTTAAACATGGAAGAATGTTATTATCAATAAAAATATACAATTTTGTATAATTCAAAATTACTTGAAAATAAAATATATTCTTCTTGTTTTGTTTCATGAAAAAATATTGTTTATTATCGATAAAATTATAAGCTTAGTATAATTCAAAATTACTTGAAAATTACTATAACAAATGTTATAGTAATTTTTAATTGTAATGTCCAAATATTTAAAGAGGCGGAGTAAACACAATAAGCACTATGAACACTCTACTACAGCTGCAAACTGCATATAAACAACAGTGGAACTGTGCGACGGACAGTGCCACATTACACTAATAGCTCTCATCTCACTATCATGTGCATATGCTTGCGCACATAGCAATATGACACTGTGGAAAACACAGTGCCGCTAGCATCCTTCGCCCTCCTAAGTGCAACAAGATGGATTTTTATTATTTTCTTTTACAAAATAAGAGAATTGTATAGGATTGGTGATGATAAGATTAAATATTACAAGCAAATATAAATAAATTAATAAAAATATTTATATATCGAGAAAAATTGGGGGTTTGCAGTGCCTATGCACGAGCTACCCATGATGATAACTGACTGCTGAATTTTCCATGTTAACTTTTATTGGTTACTTCCAATTACAAAGCGTAGAAGGAAAATTCAAGTGATGAACATGTAGCTTGAATTAGTCAGATGAGGGGGGGGGGTGATTCACACTGCTAGTTTGAACAAGTCAGCTTCTTAAGAACAGTTGTCTTAGGAAGCAGACTTGCTCATACCAGTTGTGCTAATCCCTGTCCTTAGGCTGACCAATGCAGGTTAGCTGTTCATTACCTGTCCCCCCCTCTCTCTTTGTAATTAGAGATGACCAATTATAAAGTTAAATGACTGCTAAATTTTTCACATTATTGATTTTAATGGTATAGAGTACACATATTTAGTTCACTATGAAGATTCACTATATTAAAATAAAGTATGGTATTGTGTATATTATGTACATTATTTCTGGGAAAACTCCCATGTTCTATTGTATAGTATTGTAACAGTTCAAAATTTAAACATTAATTTTGGATTTTCATTTTTATAATTTCATACTTTTCTAGTTCTCTTCTTTCATATATATCACGTTATTGTTTGCATTTGTACGTTCTACATTGTTTTGTGTGCTTTATGCATAGTTCCTGCCTCTTTTGTGTTCTATCATTATCATATGATTCCCACCATTTCCTGTATTCTTTCCACCCATTCTCTTTGTTTATCGACCTTGGCTATTTCTCTCCAAATTTTATCACTCTTCAGTAGATGATCATGTTTAGTGGGTTTTTCAGAGTTTAAAATACTTGGGTGCTGCTATCTACTACTATTTGACACTCTTTGCTGTCTGAAGAGAACATAAAGACTGATTAATATGCTTTGGATGATGATGATTTTAATATATCTGCTAAAGCTTGGTGTTAGAAGTTCAGGAAATTACCCAGTTGAATGTCAATGCCTTCTTGGATATTTATTTCCTGTGAATGGAATGGAGTCTTTTGAAAAGCAAATTCACTATAGATATTCTTGGGCTATAACAAACTCTTAGTTCCCTGGAGATTTGCCATAATTGCACCTCTACTGTAATTGAATTTATTTTTCAGAACTATTAAATCCATTTTAAATCTATGCACTACTGAGGTGTAAAAACTAAATACAAAAAAAAATCTACAAAATTACCTTGGTACATCGTTTTAATTTTTTATCCAATTTCCAAGTTACTAAAAAAACTTGCATTGACTGTGGTATTGGAAATCCCATTAATGGGAAACTTATCGTGAAAGGATTAAAGTATAATAGATATATAAAATCTCTGGTGTTTTTATTCAGAATGAAAAGAGAATATTCAAATTAAATATACTCTCTTCATTTTGGATAATAGTTGACAAACTGTACACTAGCATTAAGAAGTTATTCGTAATGAAAAGATATCATAAATTGCTAAGTTACTAACCTTATTTTTAATTCAGTAATTTTCAGTGTTTTGCCATCAAAACAATTTTTTTAAAATTGATATTTATAATTTATAAAGATTCATTTTTGCTGCTATTTTTGGGCATTAATTATTGGAAATGTTTTTGACTTGCAGAATATTCATTTGATAAAAATAGATGGATTAGAATTGCCATACTTTGAAGTGAACATGACAGATGGCACTTTATGTGATTTAAGTGGCAAGTTTCGTTTGACGCATGTATTTTATGTCTGTCACAAAGATGGAAAACATGAGATATACTCTTTAAAGGAAACATCAACATGTGAATATGAAGTCATAATTTTATCTCCACTTTTATGTGATCATCCTTATTATAGGTATCAAACTTATTTTATTTATTAGAAACTGTTCCATTTCCAGAAAACATCATTGTGAATAGAAGTCTAAAAAATTCATTAACTATTCACTAAGCATTCATAATTGATTGATCCTAAATTGAAACTTCACTTATACTAGTTAGTTATTTTTCTTAACTTATGTAATGCTGATGAACTTTTGGAAATGGCATGGGATGGACAATTATTTTCAGTATTAACTTAGTTCTTAATTTCAGTAAAGATAATGATATTGTGTAAAAAAAAAAACAGAGGTTATCAGCATGTCATATTTAGTGTGTTTAAATTTTATTGTTGTAAAATTATTTTTCTTTCACGAGTTATAAAATAATTTTCATAAAATGAACGATAAAGGAGACTACTTTCTGATAAATGTTTAAGACATTTTCAGACCTTCATTTTATATGTTATTATTTTTGAATGACATATTTATAGAAAACTTATTTCTGCATACCCAGATACTGGTCTATGCTTAATGCCACCTACCAATGTTTCTTGTTTACCTTTTAAAAACTATTTTTATCCAACTCCCACTTATGAAAGTTGATAAACCTGTTACTAGGAAACAATTGAAAATAGTATTTACTACTTCGAGTATTTCATCACGGTTACAGAGACATTGTCAAGGAGTACAAAATGAGACTCGTAACACACACACACACACACACACACACACACACACACACACACACACACACACACACACACACACACACACACACACACACACACACACACACACACACACACAAAAGCAGCACAGAACTAACTGAAACACATGAACAAAAGACTAGTCCTTCATCTTGAAGTAAGGGAGATTATGTTGAAAAGTGACACAGGGTTTTTTTTTCTATCACCTCTAAAACTTAGTCAGGCAGGAAACTTATGGAACCACCCTCGTATACTGAAGTGAACATAACACTATTTCCAGGACTGAGATCAGTGTTCATGATTATAAAATAAATTAAATAGAAAAATGTAAACAAAAAAAAAAATCCTAACTAGCAACAACAAGCCATATATTTCTGGGATCAAGATACGCCCATCCTACTTGTCTTTTCAATCTTTCATCTGACATCTATTCCACAGCATGAAAAGTCTGTCTATATTCAGTTCATCTCACGAAAGAAAAAAAAAAAGTTGCATCAAACTATAATTGCATTTCCTTACTTCTCCCTAATATAATGGAGAAGGTCAATTAAACTTGACAAAGCAATTATATTCTAGTTTTATCCTTTGCCCAAATATAAGCAAACAAAGTTTGTACTTGAAGAAACTTCACTCTAGGCTGCTATACACAGAAGCTATTGATTTCACATCAATTGCCTCAATATCTCATAATGCAAAGCACACTTCCTTTTGGAAGTGTATATTGGTAAGTATTATGGGAAGGACCATTATCAACCTTTATTAAGGTCTTAAAAGTGGTAGGCAGACTTAGGAAGATATGAAGATTGAATTAATACAGAAGTCATATTTTATATATAAAAGTAGTAAAAAGATGTATCACCTTGTAATTAAATTACTTTGGATAGTCATAGAAAGATTTTTCACTTGGTTACAAAGTAAATTACACTTGATAAGTTTTGATGATATTTCATACACAAACTTTGCATACACTTGGATAAACAATTAAAGAAAAACGTAATTTCCTTCACACTTAATTTACTTTGTAACCAAATGGAAAAACTTTCAACAATGAAGAAGGTCATCAATAACTATCACTTGGATGCTTACCAATTAGTTAGCGACCTTCCATAAGGATTTTGCTTCTATCAATAAACACAGCAGGTCTCCAAGGCAATATTATCCTCACTTTGGACCCCAACCATGGAAAGGAAACTTCTTAAGTCACTCTTGATATTTTTATGGCATTTGATCGGCATTAAGGCTTACTTACCAAGCTACCTTGTTGGAAGTTTTTCCATTTGGTTATAATATAAATTAAAGATGCCAAGAAATTATATTCTTGGTTTAATCCTTTATCCAAGTGTAAGCAAACAAAGTTTGTGCTTGAAGTATTTTCAGGACTTGGGCAACTTCTACGAGGGTGATCTGAAAAGTTCTCGGCCTCGACCATAAATGTCAACACTATTGGCACGATTTTCTTTCTCTACGTTGGTACATCTGTCATAAGCATCCATGTGAAATTGCAAGTCATTCTATCAAGTAGTTTGTTTTATACAGCTGTCTGAAGCAAAAATGTTGTCTGTATCCCTTGAAATGGATAAAATTGAGTATCGTGCAGTTATAAAATTCTTTGTAAAAGAAGGTTTAACGGCAAAATAAATTCATTCGAAGCTCATAAAAGTTTATGGGCACTCTTCTCCTTCGTTTTTGACAATTAAGGAATTGGCTGCAGAGTTTAAATGTGGCCATACCAGCCTTGAAGATGATCCACATGGATGTCCAAAAAATGTAACAACAACACGATCAAGTGCACGATATGGTATTGAATGTCTGGTGAGTCAAAGTGCGTGAAATTGCTGAGATTATAGGCATTTCAAAAGAACACGTAGGATATATTTTACATGAAGATTTGCAAATGGAAAAGCTTTGTGCAAGATGGTGCCTCGCTTGCTCACAGCAGATCAAAAATGCACTCGCATGAAAATCTTTGAACAGTGTTTGGAGTGTTTAACAAGAATAAACTGATTTTGTGCATAGATTTATTACTATGAATGAGACTCGGATTCACCATTACACACCAGAATCCAAACAGCAGTCAAAACTGGCCTGGTTGGCTGAGTGGCTAGCGTATCCGCTCTCCAGCCGAAAGGCTGTGGGTTCGAATCCTGCCATGGGCATGGATGTTTGTGATTGTTTGTGAAAATCTAGTGGTGGTGGTGGTGGTGGTAGATGGCACAGGTGCAGATGATGGTACTTGAGGTTTTGGTGGAGACACTTGTAAAGTAGGTGCCCTCCTGCAATGAGTCTTTGGACTCCCTGGAGGAGTCGTAATAATAATAAAAAAAACAGTGGACAGAAGCCGGTTGTAAGTAGTAATTTAGTAATAAGGAATAGGATAGGTGTTATCTGGATTCTACTCTAGAAATCAAAATGGAGCTTTTTCAAGCCATTGACTTCCATTAAGGAAAGCCTTAGACCAGCCAGTGAAAATCATTTACAATGTTTATAGAACATACTCAAAAATAAAAATAATGGTGCTTTCGATAATTTGTTATGACTAAATTGTGAACCACATCTATTTTTCAAACAAAAATTAAATTAGTTTCAGCAGAATACAATTTTTTTGAAAAGATAAATGTGTTAAAATATGATCTATGTTTTTTTATCATTGTAAGAAAATTACATTTGTGTTTCAAAAATGAATTTCAATTTTCTTCATTGATAAATAAAATATTAGTTGTTTTTTTCCTTTATGTAATTACATGTATGCATTGTTTTTGAAAGTGCAAAATCTTAATATCATTATCACCAATCATATTTAGGCAATTATGTTCCCTCGAGATTTAGATTACTGCAGTCAATCCTAACTGTAGCAAATTCATAAGTACCGAAGGCATACTTTGTTATAGTGGAAGATTAGTAATAGTTCATTTCCATCTCCTACTAGCCTGTTTATGCATCATAGCACATGAGGCCAAGATCCATCTTCTCCATTAATCCTATCTTTTGCAACTAATTCAGCTTCCCTTCATCTCTCCTAACCAAGTTAATATAGGCCTTTCCTTGTTTTTTTTCCTTCTTGGATCCATGTCAAAACTACTACACTTGGAATCCTCTGTAGATTCTCAGCACATGTCCAATCCATTTCTGTATATCTTTATTTCATTGGATACTTATTTTGCTTTGTCTGTTATTTATAACTCATTTTGGCCATAGTTTATAATAATGATATTTTTAGTATTTCGTGAAAAATACTATATTTGAAAACTTTAATTTGGCTTCCTTGTGTCTGACCCATATAATATGGCCTCCACCTTGCTATTCAAGATACTTAATTTGGTTTTATTATGATATTTTCATGATTTCTATTTATTATTCAATCTTCTGATAGCAGTATTGCTTTTATGTCAATCTTTGTGTTATATTGTTGTTGCTTCCACCTTCAGTATTAAAATCATCATCATCAAATTCCTGACATGTACCCTCAAAGGGTGTACAGGATATGATAGTACTACATGAAAAACTTACATCATTACTAACTTCCTATCTACAATTTTCCTCCAAATCAGTCTGTTACTTGTCAAGACTCCAACATTATCAGATCTTATATTTCTATCGTCTAAGGCAATTTGTACCATATCAATCCACCTATATCTTGGTCTTCCTCTTGGTCGTTTTCCTGCCAACCTGGCAGAGAAAACTTGTTTTGCTAATCTTTCCTCTCCCATTCTGTTTAAGTGACCATAGCACCTGAGATTAGCTCTGCTAACGCATTCCCGGATGCTGACAATGTCAAGTTCTTTCCTAATATCCTCTTTTTTAATATGATATTGCCATCGATGCCATCTGTTAATGCCTCTAATCTTTCTCAGGCCTCTCATATCTGCGGTCTCTAGTCTTTGGTCAAGTGTTTTACTTCTGACCCAGCTCTCACATCCATAAGTTAAAACTGGTTTGAACATTCTCTTGTATACAGCTAATTTAGTGTTTTGACTAATTTATCTCTTATTCCATATAAATTTATTCAGTTCACTGCCTATAATACCAGCTTTGCTGATTCTGTTGTCTATTTCCATATTTAATTTACCATCTTCACTAAAAATCGTGCCTAAGTAGTTGATATGTTTTACTTGTTCCAAAGGTTCCCCATTCACAACACAGTTGACATTTTCAACAATTCTACCTATTTTCATTGTCTTTGTATTTTTAATGCTGACCTTCATACCATATCTATTACAACAGTTAGTCAATTTAGTCAGGGAATCTTGCAAACTTGTAGTGGTTTTATTCAGAAATATAACATCGTCCGCTTAAAGCAAAGAGCTGACATTAACATCTCCAATTCTGATATCATGTTTAATACTACTTTCCTTCATAATGTGATCCATATAGATAATGAACATCCATGTCTCACACCAGTTTTAACATTAAACCATCTTCCTGTACTTCCTTCAATTCTAACTGCTGACTTACAACTCAAATGAAGACTAAGCATTGCTTGATATAATGCCCTATTGACACCATATAATTGTAGCGTATTGAATAGCTTCTCTCTTGGCACCTTGTCATATGCCTTTTCCAGATCGACAAAACTTAAATACAGATCTTTGTTATATTCCCATGCTTTCGCAACTGTTTGTCGTAAAGTGAAGATTTGATTCTGAGAGCCTCTATTTGGTCTGAATCCAGCTTGTTCTTCACCAAGCTTTTCTTCCACGATTCTTCTCAAGCATTTCTCAAGTATACTTGTATATATCTTACCAGGAACAGTCAGTAGGGAGATACCTCTGTAATTCTTAGTTTCAAGAATTACAAGAATTTCAATTCCAAGCTTTCTGAACTATGCAGTGCAGCCACTGTAAGACTTTTATACCACCATATTTCAGTATTTCTGGTCGAATATCATCTACTCCTGCTGCCTATCCACATTTGATCCACAAGCCTTTGATGGCTTTTTCTGCTTCAAGTATGGATATGTATTCCTGACTGTATGCCTGTGGAGTGTTTTTTACCAGTTTGCTGTCACTGCTTGTTTGATGTAGCAATTTTTCGAAGTAATTACTCCATACTTGAAGGGTATCTTTTCCTCCCGTTTTCATGTCACCTTTGTCATCTCTAACTCCTTTTATAGCACTCTTTCTAAGCTTCTTCAACAACCTCCAGAATATCTTACCACCTTCTTGATATTTATTTTCTATGGTCTTGCCAAAATCCTCCCATGACTTTTGTTTAGCTAGTTTTACACATTGTTTCGCTTTCTTACATTTGTCTCTCTATTCTCTAAGAGCAAAAGCTGACTTATTTGCCAGGAACTTTTGATATGATTTCTTTTCCTTCACTGCCTCTTTAACTTCCTGTGTCCACCATGAAGTTCTGCTTTTTCTATCCTTGCAGACAACCTCATGACATGCCTCTCTGGCTGAATCAATCAGGGTTTTCTTCAAGGCTTGCCACTGAATCTCCAAGGTTTGGTTCCTGTTCTCAAACTCTTTCATTTTTTCTTCAATAATCTTTGTGTGTTTTATTCTACAGTTCACACCTGAGAGCTGCTCAACTTTTATTCACTTTAAAACTTTCTTACATGTTCTTCTTTTCAATATGAAATTCAATTTTCCTCCTCAAAACTAAATGGTGATCACTTCCAATTTCAAATCCTCTGTACACTCTGGTGTCCTGCACCAGGGAGAAAACATCACTATCAACAATAACATAGTCAATGAGACTTTTCTTATTCCTTGCGTCTTCTCTCCATGTGAATTTGTGCACATTTTTATGTTGGAACATGATGTTAGCAATAACCAGTCCATGTCCTGAGCAGAAATCCAACAGATATTGGCCATTATTATTAGCTTTGCTCTTTTCTCGAAATGTTCCGAAAATATTTTTGTATGTCTGACAATCATTTCCTACTCTGCTATTTAGATCCCCAACAAGGACCAACTTTTCCTTTTTCATTGTGTCAGTTGCTTTCTCTAAAGCCCAAAAAAATTCCTCCACTTCTACCTTAGTAGAGCATTCTGTGGAACCATAGGCACAAATAAGTCTCATTGTCCAGTTCCTCATTCTGATATTAGCCCACATCGCTCTACTCGAGATTGCCTGCCATTCAAGAAGATTAGCCTCGTATTTAGTGTTGAATACTATGGCTTCTTCTTTTCCTTGATTGTCATTTCCTGAATATAACATTTTGTATTTATTGCTCAGAAAGATCTCACCAGTTTTTGTCTTTTTTTGTTTCAGTTACCCCTATTATGTCAATCTGGTACTTATCTAATTCTTCAGCTAGCTCCATTTCGTTGTAATTCAGGCTTCTTATGTTGATAGTACCAATTTTTAACTCTGGTGATGTTGAGTTGGGGTGTGTTTTCAGATTTTCAGATTTGTTTTACATTTGATTTACATTGGCATGTAAATTCTCAACTTATACTATGTGTAGTCAGTTAATTTTAATTTCTTTCTGGTATCTTCTGGTAGAAAGGCTTATGCATTGGCTATTCATGATTATTTCCATGGAAATATATGCTGATAGTGTCTCGTATAGTGAAATATCTGTAGGTGATAATTAAACTAATTGCAGAATATTTTCCCATGTCTTATAACTTTGTATAATTAATAAAGATTAATGTGTATTTATTGTTATTTATATAACGTATTCTCTCTAGGATGAAAACAACACCTGAAAATGACATTTATTGTCATTCTTTAAATGGATCTCCATACAAACCTCATCAGCTATTAGCTTTGGAGAAAGTTTCTGATGATATTCTTGAAGAAGTAGGAGAAGTAAGAATTCTGTACTACACATACTTATTTTAATATTTCAGGTTTTGGAAACAGCATAATTAAGAGCATAACTTCATGCATTTCAAGAGCTTTAAAGTAGGAATGGACATACAAGGTATATCCATTCCTGTGATTATTTATCTGTTTCATTCTATGTTGACAGAAAATGATGCCTTCCATCATCTATCAGTCTGCTGATGTGGCATGCATAGTTGCTTAAGATACTTAAATTGGAAAGGTAGATATCATTTTCTAGTGTAACCAAATAGTCCAATACCATAGACAATTAAAAGATTAGTGTCATATCAATAAATGTCTTTAAAAAATTGGTTATTTATTGCCAAGTACATCGGTTGATCAACTCTAACAGTTTTGATATGAGGTATCATTCTAATTGCAACCTATATTTTCGACTTCCTATGAATCTTTTTCCTGACATTTTTGCTCAAATACCTGCTTTCTTACTCTTGTTCTCCTATTCAAAATACCTATACTATCTTAGATTAGCTCTTAGACACTGTTGAAAATTTGTCTCTAGAGGACATAATATAGTGTTCTGCAGCATGAGGTGAAAGAAAAAAAAATTATATTAATTTTATTAGCAGATTATTATAACTGTAAAGTAAATTTTAGCTGGACTTAGTTATGATTGAGTGTGATCTGTTTGTGTTTGGAAGTATTTGAGTGTAAATTACTTTCTCGTATGCTTCTTTGTGTATTGTACCATTTCCTTCTGTTGATTATGGCAGCTGCCATCATACCTCCATTTACTGGTACATTATTTCCCAGCCCGATACTATTTAAAGATTAAATTTTTCAAATTATTATACAAGATTTGGTAACATGCACCTGTGACATATCTGGTTCCTGTCATTTAAAAATATGGCAGATAAGCTATAGCAATGCATGTTTTCATGAAATATAGACGATAAGAATTGCTGGTGATTTCACTATCAGTATCTCTGGTTTCAGTAGTGATAAATAGTGATGCAACAGAAACAAGTGTTTGCTGGGAAAGAGAATTAATAGTGATATAATCTAGGAGATGGATGATGAGAATGAAGTAGTGATGGACTTGATTGTGACTGTAGAGATGGATGATCTGAAGAATGGTGACATCTGTGTCAGTGAATCTTGAATGAAGGCAGGATGACTCGTGAAGGGAGAGATAAGAATGCTTGAAAGGCTGATTAATATGAGATGACCAAGAAGTTTGAAAGTTATGGAATGAGAGGAGAAGAGAGAATGGTTGAACCAGGAAAAGACAGGGAATGAGAGAAAGTCAAGAGAGTACAAGAACAAAGGAAAGAGAAATGAGAGGAAGGCTGATAAGTGAGAGAGCAACAAGGG